>NC_068572.1:18006561-18309360 GCF_025698545.1 Gossypium raimondii | reverse complement strand
TTGTCATACTCATATATACCAACCATCTATTATATTCCTTTGTATATATATAGACTCATTTGAATTTATACTGAATACATAGCTAATAAGTACATTCAATATATATATATACATATTCATCATATACATTTAAATGAGTACATTTATATATATATATATCCCAATTGCATACATAAGCAATTATCAAACACATAGGCTCAACATATATGTATTTAACAACCGCATATACCTAATGTACATATGCCTTTATCATTTGTATACACCAAATGCATACAACTATGTTTAACCACAAGATAAACCGAAATGTAGATGTATACTCACTAAGCATATAAAAACCTAATGTTTATGTATTCATCGATTTCATATAACCAAAATCATAGATATAACAATTGCATATTTTCACATAATTTAAATAGATTCACCTAAGCACTTAGCTCGCTAGGTTTTAAAACTCGATTCAAGATACACCGCTTTTAGCCCGCTAGACCTATAGTCCGAAATGTATCACCTAAGCATTAAGCACGCTAGACGTAAAGTCTGAATTATTTCACCTAAGCATCAAGCTCGCTAGGCACATAGCCCTGAATAACCGAGATGCAAAGTTAATCTTTCATATAAATCTTTATAACACACATAGATCTTTCTCAAAACTATATCTCGATAAGAATTGTTTTATATTCAACTCTTCATAGCAACCTCACATTCGAACCACATATACATAATTCACAACATTAAGTTCAACTCAAGAAACTCAAATCCTATTTTCGATTCACATGTACAATTATATATAATTATTAACATTAGATTCAACTTAAAGAAACTTGTATCTTACATTCTAACCTCTTATATATATATATATTTCATTTCATTTCATTCAATTCAAAACATTGCATCATTTATTGAACCACATATACACATACAATTTATATCATTAAATTCAACTTAAAGAATTTGTATTACACATTCGAACAATATCATATATTTATTTAATATATGCTATTAACTTCATCTTATTAAACTCAAGCATGCATGATATAACATATTCAATATTTGTAAAATAAAATTTCAACATTCCAATTTCTACTTGTATATCCGGCTAACAATATGAAAATAACAAAGCTAATTCAACTTATTAAACTTAAAACATACATTCGGCTAACAAATTTATATAATTCATAAAATCAAATTTAGCTTATAGAACATAAAATTCAGCTTATAGAACATATATATATATTCTAATTTAATGACATACATTTGCTATTAGACTTACCTCGGATATCAGCAGACACGATCGACTATTCGATTACTTTCGTTTTTCCCCGATCCAAATTTGTTTTCTTCGTCTCTTGATCTAAACATAATCAAATTTAACCTTTTTATTCATAAAAAACATTCAATTAAGTCCAAAAATACATAAATGGGAAAATTACCATTTTGCCCCTCACATTTTGCACTTTTTACAATTTAGCCCTTTTTGCACAAAACACAAAATACACAAAATTTACCCATACTACTCAAGGGTCGAATATTCATGGTTCTCATACAAGTCCACACATTGCATTTATTTCACATTTTAGTCCCTCAAAAATTTATTTTCACAATTTAGCCCTAAACACTCAAATTCATCAAAAATCCCAAGACAAAACATGTTAATCTAAGACATATCTTCCATTATTCATCATCAAACATCACAAAACACAAATATTCATCAATGGCATAACTCAAAATATTCATTAAAATCGAAATTCAAGCATGGGTGGGTAGTATTCAAAGCAACGATATCAAAAACGTAAAAATCATCAAAACCAAGCAAAACATACCTTAATTAGACCTAAAGATAGCCGAACTTTGTTGTTCTATTTCCCTTTCTTTTTCTTTTCTATATTCGGCCAAGATGAAGAACATGGCCCTTTTAATTTGTTATATTAAACATATATTAGCTTTATTTTTAATTTATTATATTAACCTTTACATATATATATATAACATATATAATAAGGTTACATTAGTCCTTTGCCACCCACTAACTTACTTAGTGGATTATTTGCATAATAAAACCTCTAAGTTATAAAGACAACAACAATTAAGTGCTTTTATAATTAACCCCTAAATTTTCATTTTACGCGATTAAGCCTTTTTATTAAATCGGACACTTAAACGACGAAATTAAAACACGAAAATTTCACACAATCAAATGCACACAAAATAAACACACAAAATAATATTAATAATATTTTTCTAATTCAGATTTGTGGTCCCGAAACCACTGTTCCGATTAGGGTTAAAACCGGGTTGTTACAATATACATTAAAAAATTTAAGTTATAAAATATACATATTTTAATTAAATACTATGCATATTTAAATGGTTTAATTTCTATTTTAACCCTTGATCCTAGATTCTAATTAAAAATTCGCTAGCAATTGATTTTTTAACATTTCTACAATTTAGTCCCTATACCTTAATTAACCACTAATTTTTCAAAATTACCTATCCAAAATGTAATTCACCTATATAATATCTTCGTAAACATTTAATAAAAATAGTTTTGGGCTTGTTTCATGAAAATGAGGTCTCGAAACCTCCTTTTCCAAAACCACTAACTTTCAGTACGAACCATTTGTACCTTGACTAACTGAACAATTAATAAGATTTATAAAATCAAAATTGAAAATAAGATCATATTTAACTCATAAACATTAAATAATCATATTTACAGACTCACTTGTTAGAATTGTGGTCCCGAAACCATTGTTTTCGACACTAATGAAAAACGAGTTGTTATAGTGGAATATGAATCTGAAATAGAAGGAAACTATAAAAATATGAAGAAGGAAACTATAAACGTATGAAGAAATGAGAATAGGAAGAACTTACGTGTAGAAATTGGAGGTAGGGGATGCAAAAACTCGAAGCTAGATCTTGAGAGAGAGGTGCGATGGCTAGAAGAGAGTGTTTGATGTTTGAATGGTGTGTTTGAATGCCTAAAATTAGTTGGTATAAATAGACTTTCAACATGATTTATGCCTTAAATGGCCCGATTTTGGCTAAAACACACACACATGTTGTGCCATAGCTTGTTTACGGCGCAACACGACGCCCTACCATTACCCATTTTTGGCTTTGAAGTGCTCATGTTGCGCCATATCCTATGCATGGCGCTACATGACATGAAAACATTGTATTATTCATTACACAAGGGTCATGTTGTGCCATGGCCTTGGCATGTTGCGACACACCCTTTCTTCTATCCTTTTGGGAGGTGTTGAAGTCCTCCAGTCACCTGTTTTTATCCCCGGTTATCTTCTACTTGTCTTGTTGTGTCCGAAAACATGTTTTACTCATCCCATTATTCATAGTCCTCATTTTGAATTAAATCCTTCATTATGAACATGGATTTCTTATAATGTCAGGTTTAATGATTATAAAAACAATGATCATATAGCTCGAATACATATGTAGCACTGTCACGTATGTTGGTGTGTCGACAGAAGCTATTAAATTATTACTAATTCCTTTCACACTAGATGGAAAAGTGAAGGCCTGGTTGGATGCACTTCCACTCGATACCATCACTACATGGACTGACTTTGTGCAGTTATTCCTTTATTGGGTCCTACCTATGACCTAGGTAATAAACACTTATGAGAAATTATTTTAATTTAAAAAACATATTACTGAAACATTAGGGCAAGCTTGGGAAAGATTTAAAACAATGCTTAGGTTAGTGTTGGGCGGAGGTGTACATTTTATAGTTAAAATCCAATATTTCTATAATAGATTGGATAGTCAGAACAGGCAGAAATTTGATATTATGAGTGGGGGAAGTATTTGGAAGAAAACAGGAAAGTAAGTCATGGAAATATTGGAAAATTTTAGTGAAAATGAATTTACTTAGGGAATACATCGGGAATTGGAAGATGTAGAGCTCGTAAAATGTAATCTAGAAGAACAAAAGTGCAATAAACTAGACTTGATCCCAACAAATTTGGTTGAGTACAACAATTATGAATCAGAACAAGAAAATTTGGATGATACTGAACAGGAAAACAACCAGATAGCTCTTCAAGTTTATTGGTGGCGGTAGAGTAAGAAACAACCTTAACAATTAATTCCAAAAGCAACCGAAATGGTGTCATCCATTGTCAAACCACTTGAGTTAGAATTAAATTCATTACCAGAACATTTAAATTATGGATATTTGGGGGAACAAAATACTTTTTCTGTAATTATAGCCATCAAGTTAAGTATTGAACAAGAAGATGCATTATTAAGTGTTTTAAAAACACAAGAAAAAGCTATCGGATGGACTATCGCTGATATTAAGGGAATTAATCATGCACTGTGTCAATACAATATCAAATTAGAAGAAGGAAAAAAGCAAGTGGTAGATGTTCAACATCGACTAAATCTAGCTATGAAAGAAATGGTAAAAAAAAAGAATTACTCAAATGGTTGGATGCAAGCATTGTTTGTGCGATCTCTGATAGTGAATGAGTTAGTCCTACATAATATGTCCTGAAGAAAGGGGGTTAACGATGGTTAAAAATTATAAGAATGAGTTAATCCCAACAAGGATAGTCACTGGTTGGAGAGTATGTGTTGACTGCCAGAAACTAAACGATGCAACGAAAAAAAATCATTTCTCACTTCTTTTTATTGATCAAATTCCAATACACTCCAAGGATCAAGAAAAAACCACATTTACATGTCCTTTTGGCACATACGCTTTTAAACGGATGCCATTCAGATCCTGTAATGTTCCAGCGACTTCCATGAGATGTACGACTGCCATTTTTGTTGATATGTTGGAAGAATGCTTAGATGTATTCATGGATGACTTCTCAGTATGTGTTGATTCTTTTTAGGAATGTTTAGATAACCTTGAGAAAGTTTTACAATGATGTGTAAGAGACTAATCTGGTACTTAACTGAGAAAAATGTCACTTCATGTTGAAAAAAGGATTAGTGTTAGGACATCAAATATTAAGAAAAGGCCTGGAAGTGAGAAATTTCAGGGAGTGAGAAATTTCTTGGGGCATGTTGGATTTACATGCAATTCATAAAAAGATTTTGCTCACATATCTAAACCCCTAAATCGACTTCTTCAGAAAGAGAAACCATTTATATTTGATCAAAACTGAATCAAAGCTTTATAGGTAATAAAGGAAAAACTTATTTTTGCACCTCTAATTATTACTCATAACTAGTCAAAACCATTTATTATAATGTGTGATGCTAGTGATTATGTTGTGGGAGTTGTATTAGGACAAAAGAGAAATAACATATTTGGTGGTATCCATTATCCAAGCAAGACACTCAACTCAGTGTTGTGCAATTATACTACCACTGAGAAAGAAATGCTCGTTATTGCGTTTGCTTATGAAAATTTTTGCCCTTATTTGATGGAAAATAGAGTTTATGTTTACACTAATCACTCGACATTAAAATATGTTATGAAAAAGAAAGAAACAAAAGGCACGTTCATGAGGTGGGTGTTATTGCTTCAAGAATTTGATTTGTGGATAATGGATAGAAAAGGAATAGAAAATCAAATTGCAGACTATTTGTCTGGAATATAAAGAGATCGAGAGGAGAAAAACTCTGAAGAAAACAAGGAAACCTTCATTTATTAACAGTTATTCAAGGTGGACATCCACCAGGCTAGGTTTAGAAATAACAACACACCATGGTATGCATATTATGCGAACTACATTGTTAAAGGAGTTTTTCCACCAAAAGTATCATGGCAACAAAAGAAGAGTATTATACATGAATAAAAAATCTAGATATGGAAAGATCTATATTATTCTGGAAATGTGCAGATCAGTTAGTTTGAAGATGTGTAGCAGAAAAAGAGACAGAAGATGTTTTACGAGGATGCCACACATCACCCTGTAGGGGACATTTCGGTGGGAAAAGAATAACTCAAAAAATACTACAATTAGGATTTTACTGGCCAACTATGAACAGAGATGTGTATGAGTTCGTACAAGGATGTGATAGTGACCGCCTCTAGACGTACTAATGTCCAGAGTATGAATACTGCAGTAAAAGATATAGATATACGATACGGTATCCACAAGTATACGTGTCCAGTTGTAATATAGTTACAATGGAGTAGTTGAGTACTCCGAGGATCGTACCCATGGGAGGTGAGTGCTAGATCAATTCTAACCTAAACATCGAAAGAACTAATTAGTATTTTAATTTAGTTATAGTACGAAAGGAAAATAAAAGTGTTTTTTAAGATTTTTTTAATAAAAATAAAATAACATAAAGAAATAAAATTCAAGAGATCAAAGAATAAAATAAATCAAAATATGATTATGGGTGATTAGCTCGCTTTGGTAATCCCTATCAACTGTCACTTCGGGTTCCTCGTCAATCAACTAGTCACTATCCCAGTAGGATCTTCCCATCTTCTACTCAAATAATGCGGCAGAAAGGACTATTTATCTTTTGACCTCACAGTCTAGACCAATTTGGGGTGAAGGTGTTCATGGATAGGCCATACCAATTTTGGGTTAATTCCCACCTTGATGACTTCCTAGGGTTTTAGGCCTAGGGTTTAGGTTCTTCCTTTCCCAAACAACTAATCTATTGAGTAACCTTATAAAATAGTTAACAGATCATACCTCCACTCATTAATCCCCCATAAAGGGATTAGTTTCTCATGGTTTTCATAGACAATACGGAATTGATGTAAAGATAGAACATGATAAATGGATTGAAGTGTAAAGTTTAAGAAAATGCCTGATTTGTATTAAAGATGAATATGAATACATGGAGTTTGATTGTCTCTACAAACTAGATCTCTCGAGATAAAACAAGAATAACTTGAAAATAAATTTAAAAACTTAAAAGAAAGAAAATCTGAACTAGAATTAAAAGTAGAAAACTACACTAAGGAATTGATGTCTATAACATGTGACAAAGGAGCCTATTTATAGATTTCAGGTGGTCGTCGTCCTTAACCCTAAGTTAGTTGACATTCTCGAGCTTTAAGTTTGATTGTGTAGACCAAAACGTCCCCTGGCTCATGTTAATTTTCGTCCAAATTCAATCTCGCTACACACCAAGACCTATGTCACGACATAAGAGTCAGTATACTCCTATTGGGATATCTTCAGGGATATGTCGCGACATTGAAGGTAGTTTTGTGATTTCTCCATTTTGCTCCCTATGTTGCGACATTGATGATTCCGTGTTACGACATAACGACTAGTATATGTTTATTACTCAATGAGTACATTTTATTAACTTTAAGAAACTTGCAAAAATATAATTAAAGCCTAATGAAAATGCTTGCTTTCAAGTTACTAAAGTGTGGAAATTAGTTTAATCTACTACACCGAATTACGGTAGATCAGAAAAAGGCCAAATAATTAGAATTATATCAAGAAGAGATGAAATGCCACAAACAAGGATAATTGAAGTAGAGGTATTTGATGTTTGGGGAATCAATTTCGTGGGACCCTTCCCAAGTTCTTTTGGAAATCAATACATTTTTCTAGCTAACGATTATGTTTCTAGATGGATTGAAGCAGTGGCATTACCTACAAATGACACAAAAGAAATAGTTAGATTCTTGAGAAAAAACATCTTTGCTAGATTTGGAACACCTCATGCATTGGTAATTGATTAAGGATCTCCTTTTTTCAGCAAACAGTTTGAAGCCGCTCTAGCCGAGTACAGTGTGAGACACCGGATGACAACATCATACCATCTACAAGCTAATGGCCAAGTAGAGGTGTCCAATCGAGAGATTAAGTGAATTTTGGAAAAAATGGTAAATCCAAGCAGGAAAGGATTAGATGATGCGCTATGAGCTTATAGAACATCATACAAAACTCAGTTAGACATGTCCCCTTATAAATTAGTTTAGAAAATATTGACATCTACCAGTTGAGTTTGAAAAAAATACTATACTGGGTAGTTAAAGAATTGAACTTAGACCTAGAATTAGCGAAGAAAAAATGATTATTTCAATTGCAAGAGTTGAAAGAATTTTGTTTCATGGCTTATGAAAACACTAAACTGTTTAAACAATGAAGCAAACTTCGGCATGACGCTAAAATATGAAACTGAGAATTTTTGCCTGGACAAAAAGTCCTCTTGTTTAATTCGAGTCTAAAATTATTTCTTGGTAAGTTGAAATCAAGATGGATTGGCCCATATACTATAAATCAAGTGACACCTTAAGGGGCAATCGAACTTATTGGGAATGGAGGAAAACCTTTTATTGTACATGGATAGAGAGTAAACCATTATTTTAGGGAAACAATGAAAGTAGGAATCGAAACCCAAGCTTTTCAATGCCAAACTTTATGGAGTCATCGTGGGAGTGAAGAAATCCTAGGGAATGAAGGGAAAACGGATGAAGAAAGTGAATCAACCAAAGATCTTGAGGCGACAAAAAAGCACGGTACAAACTACCTTCATAGTTGCGCCAGTAGCCTTACATGTTGCGACACATAAAAAAATTTAAAGCAAGTAAACTATCCTCGACGTCACGACAACAAAAGGGCGTGTTGTGACACCCCTGCGTAACCTACATGCTAAATTTACTAACTTCTGATGTGTTTATAGTAGAATATTAGTAGATTTAGAAATCTTTAAACTCCTTACTGATCATCAATAATACACCTAACACAACTCTAGCTCTCATTCTTACTATTATCTTCCTTTAAGAATTAATAGGACACACAAATCTCTTCTTCCTCTCCCTACATTGCGGAATTAGCAAGATTTCTCTATTGCTATTCAAGAAGCTCAATAATCCCAAGAATGAAATACCGCAACACATTTAGGTTTGAGTAATTAAAATTTTTTGTATAACATCATGTATACATCTGTTGAATTCCAGGAAAATAGCATAGATAAATATTTACAATAGTTGTAGCCATATACATTCATCCAAGAATAGGGGTTTGACCCATTAATGAGAAACTGTAAAGGAGTGTGGGAAATTACAATAGAAAGGGAATGGAATAACTTTTTCCTACCACCTAAAGAGCCAACAATGATACCTATTGTGTAGGAATTTTATCTCGCATTAAAAGAAAGAGAAACAACATGACCATGCTATGATCTGCGAACATACGTCAAAGTTAGAGGGTCAAGGTTTGTTGCCTGTAAATATGTAATGCAAATGTGCAAGTGTACATGTTGATTCAAGTAATATAATGATGAGTGAGTATAGTCTCCATAGGGATCAGAAATTGATTACAATTGGTAAAGTATTACTATAGATTTAATTAATTAAACTGTGCAAAAGAAACATAGTATAAATTGATGAAGGGAATTAATGAATGAACTAATAATATCAATTATAACTAAAAAATGAAAAAGCAATCAAAATGTCGTGGCAATTCACTAAGAATAAGTAGTGAGTATTTCTGCTGTTGAATGATAAAGGCTGGAATTACTTAGGGAATATTTTCATAAGATAATAATGGCATGGAAAAATTTTGACTAACTACTGCCTAGAGAATTACTACTACAGTCTACATCTTTTGAAAGTCAGACTTTAGTTATTATCCTGAGTTTGTGTATGTCTACAAGACTTATGAATGATAACCACACTTTCACCTGCACAGATCGCAACTTCTAAGTCTGGAGTGCGGCAATTATTCTTTCGAATACTCACCTATATGAATCGATTAATAATCTGATGTATTTGCTTTCAGATTCAAATCCATCTAAGAACATAACATACAGTCAACTACATCTAGAGCTTGCATGAATGCATTCAAAATAAGCATAAATTGAATGAAACAATAATTTTAATCAAAATCATATCATGAGCATTACAGATAATTCAATATTCACCCAAATAATTCCAACCCAAAGATAATTAACTCATAGGTTGGGCAATGAAATCTTAAATTAAATCATTCATCAACATTCTTTAAGTTTTACGAATCCTAGAAGTTAAAACTAAGAAAAACAAAACAAAGACAGAATTGCAGGGAGTTCTTGCTACACTCCAGCTTCTTCTCAAGATTTTACGCAAAACTCAGGGTAGATTTCTCTTCCCCTTCTTCGCTTCATTGATCTTCTCTTTTTTAACTACTACCCTCTTTTTCTCTTCTGAATTTTCTACGAAATTTCTCTACAAGATTCTGTTAAAAAGAGAAGAACTACTCTCTTTCTTTTCTTTTCTCCTTACATTTCGTGTGTCCTTCTTCTCTTCTCTCTCTTTCTTTTATAGAGCAGATATGTCCCTCTCAGTACACATATTTTACTCCTCTTTTTTAGGGTGATTTATATGGTACATGTATAGCTGGCTGAAAGTGACATGGATTACGTGCTACGTCATCTTCCTAGAATAGCCATGACATTTTTGTTGGAAATCTATCCCACCGTTTGCCATGACAATGTTTCACCTCTTTTGTTCTTTTTTCCTTCTTCTTGCCTCTTTGATCCTACCTACACCTACTACCAAAGACTACCAAATTTCTTTCCAGCAATTAAAAGTAACATAAATTTACAGTTAAAACACAATCCAAGGTTTAGTATGTAATGCTCTAGTAATAAGTCTAAAATGCAAACATATTTTCTTAATTACTAGAAAATACTTCAGTTTAGAAGCCTAAAATATAACTCTTTCCAAGAGTTACACACCACCAAACCTGAATTATTGCTTGTCCTCAAGCAAATATGTAAGAGTATGCCTGAATACATGTATGCGTGAGTTTTCCAAAACATTACAATTACCTAATATATCATTGGATTATCTGAAATATATTTTTTACCTCCATTCTCAGCAATCTTGTATTTAGAAAATGGTTCAAATTTTATAGGCATGTTTAGCAAGTGAGGTGCAAAAAATATCACCAAAATAAATAAAAAATCCTTAAAATTTCATGCAATTCTGATTATAGCAAGCATCTCTTCACATACTTAGTATAACTATCCTCTAAAGTCTGTTTCTCTATTTACAACAAATTCTATTCTTTGCATATTAAAAAAATTTTTCTAAGGAATTTAACTTGTTACATGATTTCTTTACTTGACAACCTCAATGGAGCAAGCACTAGATTTCCAGATATTACATTATGCTACAATTTGAATGGAATTCACTCATGAAGCTAAGGCTTTTAACTAAAGAGATAGATGGAGCAAACAACTACTTCCTTAGCTACTTAGCCTAATACTACAGTGGACTGTCCCTACTTTATTTTTATTTTTATTTTTTTAATCACTCTTATTTGAAACTGTTTTTCTAATCAATAATGTAATGGAGCAA
The DNA here is from genome assembly GCF_025698545.1 of Gossypium raimondii. Taxonomy (NCBI): domain Eukaryota; kingdom Viridiplantae; phylum Streptophyta; class Magnoliopsida; order Malvales; family Malvaceae; genus Gossypium; species Gossypium raimondii. The sequence goes on along the minus strand of NC_068572.1, from coordinate 18,298,106 downwards.
ACAAAACATTACTGACCTACTCAGCAAATCCCAAACATTGGAGTGTTCAATGTATTTTACCATAACAACTAGTATTTGTTATTGTCAGCTTACTGATTTTAGGTTCAAAAAATCCTAAGTGTATTAAAAGAAACCTACTATAAACTAATTTCACTTATAAGTAGGACATTCTACTCTTAAGGATCAATTTTCAAACAGCTATCCTAAGCTAAACAGACCTAATTACTAGAAAAATTTTCTAAATTTATCAAAGAGTTATTATCCTCATCGAATATCATAGACAAAAATATACTTAGTAAAGTCTGGCAATTATTTTTCAATTGTATGTCATGGAAAAATAAATGATAAAACAAAAAATGTTAGCATACATCCCTAATTCAACCTATATGCACAATACACCCCAAACCTAAGGGATGCATTGTCCTTAATGCATAAAAAAATGAAAAATGTCAGAAAACAAAAACATATTTACAAATATGGAAATGCAATGATAGACAAAAATGAATGCATGAATTAAAAAAAATTTCTTGGACAAAATATTTGTTACTCTTAATTTGGTTGGTTGACTTCTTGGCTACACGTTTGTAACGCTGCGTCCTCTCTGATTCACCACTATCAACTTGAACTGCTTTTCCAACAGCTGTCTTGTAATGCTTCCTTTTAAGCTCATTAATAGGCACCTTTTCCAACTGCACGTTCTTGTGCGGTCATAAGTGCTTTCGATCTTGATGTGGTGGCAGTGGTAGGTGCTGCAGAAGTCTGTTGTCGCTCATCTTCCTCTTTGTTGTACTCAATATGTACAGATTCAGTTCGCTCTTCTCCTCCCTATTTTTCTACTGTGGTAGGTTCTTCATTGTTATCTTCATCATCAGGTTCTAACAATAGTTCCTTCAGAAAAACAGGGAATGTGGGCATTAGACGGATAAAGTTCTTTTGAAGGGATTTCTTAATGGATTTGTCCCATCCTCTAACATAGCCCCAAGATATTGTTATTTCTTCTTGAGCTTTGCCAAGATCAATGGCTATCAGCTTTTTTGTTTTTCCAAGTTTTGAAATTGTTATTGCAAGACCTCTAGAGTCTTGACCACCTTCTGCTCAAATGTATTCTTAGATGTTGATGGAGTAGCATCATTGGGCTTGGATGTAGAAGATGTTGGCGAAGGATCCAAATGCCGTAGCAGTTCTTTGCCAGAATTTTTTAAAGCAATGTGTTTAATTATAGCTCTTTTTTTAGGGATTCGGTCTTTATTGGCTTGAATAGGAATGTTGACCTTCTGACAAAGCGCAATGATAAGCGACGAAAAGATCAAGGCACCGACATTTTTCTTAGCATGACAGTGGATCTTTTGAAAGATAATGTTGCTAGCATTTATCTTTTGTCCCAACATAATCGAACGGAGTAGCAGTAGATGGTCCTTTGAGATTGTAGAATTGTGGGTGGATGGAATGAGATGATTTTTTAGAAAATGATACCAAACCCTGCAGTGGGGCTTCAAAGTTACCTTGTCAATGGTGTAGCAATCATTCCTTGAGACTGTCCATTTTGTGCCCTCAACACAAACATCAGTAAGCATGTGGTTTAATCTTCTGTTGTCATTGTCTTAACAAAACTAGTGTGTTCATTGGGGCCATTAGCCAACCCGTATTGTGCATTTATCGCGTCGACATTGAACAATACTAAAGCACCTCGCATATATATAAAAGCATGTTCAGGGTAAGTAAGCTAAGTGTAGAACTCCTTTACTAATTTAGGGAAAACATCGTCAGGATGGAGAAAGAAAATATGCCATCCATGTTGGTCCACGAGTGAGGAAATGGCTTCAGCATAGCCCATAAAAGGGGCATCTTGAAAAAGGAATCCTTTTTCCATGCATAGAGGGCGTTTGGAGATGTTTTCATGGTATTTGGTTTCTGTTGTCTTATTGAAGAATATACGCAACTATGCAGCAGTAGAAGTAGATGGTGCTTGACGAGCCATTGCAAGGAAGATGGTAACTCTAAGAGTGAAAAAGATGAGACCTGTAAAAGTTTGGGATGAAAACAGAGAGCAAAATAACATAGAAATAAAGTGAAGGTAACGGTGAAGAGGAAAATGAATTTGTATAATCTCTTTATTAGATATTTCTCCTTGTCCATTCATTTGGGGATGATATGCAGCGACAATTTTATGTCGCACCCCATATCTGTTAAGAGCATTGACAACTAACTTGCAATCAAACTGTGAACCATCATCACTGATTGAGCACGAAGGTACCAAACCGTGTAAAAATATTTTTATGAAGAAATTTCGGTACCGATTTGGCATCATTTGTTGGTAAAGCAGTAGCTTCAACCTACTTGGAGAAGTAATCAACAACGACTAGTATATAGATATTGCCCCAAAAGGGTGGAAATGGGCCCCATAAAATCAATGCCCCAAACATCAAATATTCCACTTCTAAAATATTTTGCAAGGGCATTTAATATATCCTGGATAGATTTGGAGTTCTTTGAAAACAATCACAAGCCTTACAAAACTCATGAGCGTCTTTAAACATGCTCGACCAATAAAAATTAGAGTGGAGAACATTTGTGGTAGTTTGCATACCCCCAAAGTGGCCTCCATATGGTGTTGAATGACAGTGGTGTAGAACACTTTGAATTTCATTATCTGGAATACATCTTTGAATGATTTGGTCTGCATTTTGCTTGAATAAGAGTGGCTCATCCCAGTAGTACTGCTTAATATTGTGGATGAATTTCCTTCTTCCTTGATTAGAGAGCTTGGGTGGCAGCAATCCACTGACCAGAGAATTAACAATATCAGAATACCATGGTAATGCCATGGAAACCAGCAATTACTCATCAAGTAATTCATCTTTAATCATCTAAATATTACCATCTTCATTCCTTGCTTCCAGTTGTGATAAATGATCAGCCACTTGATTTCTGTGCCCTTCCTATCTCTAATCTCCAGATCAAATTTCTACAGCAGTAATATCGATCGAATTAATATGGGTTTGGCATCTTTCTTGGTCACCAAGTACTTAATAGCAGAGTGGCCTATATACACCGTGACTTTAGTGCCCACAAGATAAGCTTTCAATTTGTCGAAGGTAAATACTACAACTAACAAGTCATTCTCAATGGTGGTGTAATTTAGCTATAAATCTGTCAACGTACGACTGGCATAGTATATAGCATGAAATACCTTGGCTTTTCTTTGTCCCAAGATTGCTCCTACAGCAAAGTCACTTGCATCACACATCAGTTCGAATGATAAAGTCCAGTTTGGTGCAGTGACTATTGGTGCTGTAATCAATTGCTTCTTCAATTCCTTTAATTATTGCAAGCATGGCCTATCAAAATTAATAGTTCTATTTTGTTCCAATAATGTGCAAAGAGGTTTGGATATTTTAGAAAATTCATTGATAAATCGACGACAGAATCCTATGTAACCTAGAAAGCTTTGGATACCTTTTACTGAAGTGGGTGGTGGCAATTTCACAATAACCTAAATTTTTGCTTTGTCAACGATAATTCCTTGCTGTAAAATCTTATGACCCAAAACAATGCCCTCATAGACCATTAAGTGTCATTTTTCCCAATTCAGCATAAGATTGGTTTCTTGACATCGACAAAGAACTAACTCCAGATTTTGCAAACAGTCTTCAAATGTATCACCGAACACAGAGAAGTCATCCATAAAAACTTCTAAGAATTTTTCCACCATGTCTGAAAATATTGCCATCAGGCAACGCTGAAAAGTTGCAGGGGCATTGCATAATCCGAATGGCATTCTTCAAAATTGAAAAATTTCTTACGAACATGTGAATGAGGTCTTCTCTTGATCAATAGGAGCTACGGTAATCTGATTGTATCCTGAGTATCCACCCAAAAAGTAGTAGAAGGCTTTCCCTACTAGTCTATCCAACATTTGATCGATTAATGGCAGAGGGAAATGGTCCTTCCTTGTTTCTTTGTTGAGTTTTTGATAATTCATAAAAATCCTCCATCTCGTGACAGTACGAGTGGGAATAAGTTCGCTGCTATCATTTTTACCATAGTGACACCCCTTTTCTTAGGGACACACTAAACAGGGCTCACCCAAGAACTATCAGAAATTGGGTATATGATTCTAGCTTCCAACCATTTCATAATCTCCATATTCACAACTTCCTTCATGATGATATTTTGTCTCCTCTGCTCAATAGATTTGCCATGGCAATCCTCCAGTATTATCTTGTGCATGTAAATTGTTAGACTAATTCCTTTGATATCTGCAATTGACCAACCCATGGCTTTCTTATATTTCCTTAAAACTTCCAATAATTGAGTCTCTTAATTTGTTGTTAACTCGAAAGAGATAACTACTGGCAATGTGTTGTTATCTCCTAGATACGTGTACTTCAAATGTACTGGCAAGGGCTTCAATTCTATCCTACAAGGGTCTTCTATGGATGGTCGAGGAGGTTTAAAAGAACGGTCTGACAAATTTAACGATTCAAATCTTCTCATTGATCTATTTCTAATTTACTGAACTTCCATCAGTTTATCAAGATCTGTAATCATGTCTGTGTCAATTAACTCACATACATCTGCATCATTTTCTGAATTGTTAGAACAAAAATCTTAAATTTTTTCTTATATTTCTGTACCTTAATCTCAATAGCATGGCATTCTTCATCAGTATCTACAAACTTCATAGCATCAAAGACATTAAAATTTAATGGTTGATAATTAACTGTAACACCCCTAACTCATTTACGACACCAGATTGAATTACCGAGTATTACGAAGAATTTACAACATTTAACCTTACATAAATTCTATATTTCTAAGTAAATATTAATAGCAAATCACATTCAATTTAAGTCAAACATACTTTTACGGGCCTTAAATCAGGCTTACTAGGCCCTAATCATAATTTGGAAACCTTCTGGTGTAAATCTGAAACAAACCTGAAAAGCTATGTAAAAGTTAAATTTTTTTGAAAATAAGGGTCACACAACCGTATGACACAGGCCAGCCCGTGTGGCCAAAACATGGCCGTGTGTCTATCCCACACGCCTGTGTCCTAGCCCATGTGCCTTCCCATATGTGTACTAAAAAAAGAGCCGTACGACCGTGTCACAGGTCGTGCCTCAAACCATGTAACTCACTATTTTGGGACACACGGCCTTGTCGTAGGTCGTGTGCCCAACCGTGTGAAACCTGGACCTAAAACTTATAAGACACATGGCCATGCGAATAGATCATTTATGACACATGACTGAATGACAGCCCATGTCTCAAGCCCTATGTACCAAAATGTACCTTAAAAATCAAGTTTACCAATTATATTTTCTTATGCCACAAGCATACCATTAACCAACCTATAAACTTATCCAATACTTACTTAAACAAGACCAAGACAAGTCAAAATCACACATAAACAACCTATTCTCATCAACCAACCAATATACCCAAACATCAACAAATTCAATATATCAACTATTTCAAATTATATGCTTAACATATCATATTTACATGCATAAACACCAAAACATTAAACATACCATACTAATATCAAAATGACCATTTCCAACATACTAGTTCAACTACATAATATCATAGTACTACAAGACCCTTTTTAATTACATGCCACTGTTAATGAACTTCAAAACAAAACACAAAATGACTACCAAGGTATGGATGATAGTGTGTGAGCTCCCAAGTTGATCCAATCGATGCTATGATTCCAAGAGTCCTACAAAATCAAATTTAACAAGTAAGCTCAATGAAGCTTATTAAGTTATATAAGTCAACTCAATTACTACATATTACGAAGTTCCAACAAATGTGAACATCTGATACACTGGCTCAAATCCTGCTAGGCACTAAGCCTGAATAACACATGCACTAAGCCTGCTAGGCATTAAGCCTGAAGAATATTATACAGATTTTAAAGTGCTACTTATAATGATAACTAAATGTAAACATAAATTGCATACTACAAACTTACTTGTGCAGTGACGACTAGTATTCGATAATGATTAATCAACCGTTTTTTCCTTTCCACGTTTATCTACGGAGGTACTCGTTTCTTGATCTATATAAAAATTGGACTCAATTAATTCAATTAAACACCTTTAAACATTTTATTAGCATAAAAATCCACAATTCACTAATTAAGACATTTTATACAATTATCTCTAAGCGTTTACAATCCACACAAATTAGTCATAGTCTTTAACTATTAAGTTTAAACAAATTAAGTTAAATAGCTTGTACCGATTCTTCATTAGCTCTAAAATAGTCCCTGAATATTTAGGTATTAGCTAGAAACCCTTAAAATTTCAAGATTTCAAGAATTAAGCCCTTAACTTTAAAAACCAACTCATAACTATATTACTAGACTATCTAAACCACCTTCAACTTAAAAATTTATTCACAAACCAGCAAGGTATCTAAATTCAATCATGGTAAATTCACAAACTCATTACTTTTCTACAAATTAATATACGGGTTGCTTGAATAAAGCTTCAAAAATCATGAATTTACTAAAATTAACAAAAACAGGGTTGGAATCACTTACATGCAAACACCTTAATTGATCAATTATTCAAGCTCTAAAATTGCTATTTCTTTCTCCATTTTTAGCAAAAGAAATCCAAGGAATAAGAAGTTTAGTGTTTATTTTTATTTTTATTTTCTTTTTTATATTTTTAATTACTCAATTACTTATTTATCCTTAACTAACACATGAAATTTAACAACCACTAGCCCATTACCGTCCACTAAAATATGTGTTAGTTAATACCCTTAACTAATAGAGACCAACCTTTGCAACTTTATGATTTAATACTTCTTAGTTAATTAACCATCTAAATTTCAAAATTTCTAAGTGAAAAGTTAAAATGACTTTAATGTAATGCTACAGACATTAAATAAACATCACAATATTACCCTATTCATCGAGATCGTGGTCCCGAAACCACTTTCCTTGAAACCATTGAAAACAGGTCGTTACATTAACTCTCATAGTTAATTCACCTTTTTTGGGCATTAATTAATGTTCTACCCATTACTAAGAAAGGTCTCCCAAGTGTGATTGGTACCTCTTTATTAGCCCCACATTCTGGAATAATAAAATCTGCTAGAAAAATAAATTAATCATCTCTTATCAGCACGTCTTCGATTTTACCTTCTGGATGTGCATATGATCTACTAGCTAATTGCAGTGTGATAGTTGTATGGTATTTGGAAACACAAAAATATATAGACTTTTTCATGCCCTTTTTAACTCAAATTCATGTAGTTTAGGTGTAATTCTTGTCGAAAAATATATAATAATTATAAAATAATTGAATTGCACTTAAATTATTAACATATTCAATTTTTATTAATTTTTGACAAATTCACACAAAGTGTGAAAATTAGCTCGGTAGACACTGCTAGAAGCACAAAATCGGGGAGCAATTTTTGAAGCATCGAGGTGAACTAATTTTTAGCCTCATACGGTCCAAATTATGAATATTAATTCATAATATAATTAATTTTAACTTTAATCTAAATTATTTTGGGTTAAATAATTATTATTAATTAAATTATGAATGGTGGTCCAGTTGTGCTGAACCGAGAAGACCGATCCAACTGAGCAAATGGGTTGCCCAGAACCATCCAAAATGCTGACCCAATCAGCTCAAATTGGCTGGTTATTTGACTTGCAATTAAGCCCTTAAATTTTCCTTGAAATTGCATTCAAACCCCTCCATTCATCAAGCTTTTGTAGATTTACCCCTTGGCTAAATTTAGCAAGCTTGAAAGCTTCAAACTTGTCACATGTGTGGCTGGCTAAGGGGGGAGTTAATGGCTATTGATTTTTCCTATTTTAGCAGCCTATCCAACCTATAAATACCCCTTTTTCTGCTCATTTCAAACACACCTCTCACACCTCTCTCTCTTTTTCACTTGTTTTTCTCTCCTTTATTTCCCATTTTTTCCTTCCTTTTCCTTGCCGATTTCCCGTCTTGGAAAAGAGCCCTTCAACTGCCATTGGTAGCAACATTCAAGTGCTTGTAGAAGCCTCAGTTCAACAGAGCAAGTGGAGAAGGAAGAGCGGAGTAAACTAGTCTAGCTTCGAAGAAATATCAGATTTAATCCTAGTTCCCTATCCTTTAGTTTTTATTTTTTTTATGAACATGTCTATGAATATTTTTTTTGTTGTTAGTCTAAATTTAATTAACATGGCTTAAATTTAATTCATGTTAGGTTAATTGCATTTTATCCACTTAAGTTATTAAAATTATGTTTGTGTTGTTATAGGTCTTGGTAAATTGTTTGATTAAGTAAAATCATGATTATGTTATTCTTGCATTACAATTCTAAGATAACTAATGAATTAATTATTAATCATGTTGAAATTGTAATTAATTGACACAATACTTAATCAGTGCATGTTTAATCTTCTAAGGTAGTGAGGGTTAAATTAGAGACGGTATTAAACGATACATTAGCCTTGCATAACTTGCAAGATTATTGTGATTAAATTGTTTCAATGTAGGTATATGTTGCTACCTCACTTAATCTTTTACTTGCTTATTTAAATTAATTAATTGTTTGAATTGGCATAGTGAAATGTTCAAGAGATTAGTTAATTTAGTAAGTTTGTATGTGTTATAGTTAACAAATTCCCAAGTTGCCATGAATTATTTCGTAACAACATGGTCATTTTTTAACGATATTAAGTTAAGAAATGTAATTAATCAAACACAATTATGTCATCTTGATTAAAATCATCTTTTGAAATCGTGCATTGGAACTTTTATTTTGTTTTATTTTATTTTTCTTTGTTAAATATTAGGTTTTAATCACTTCCTTAAAATCAAAATATTTTTAATCACCAAAGTGCTTTTAATTGCATTTCATAAATATTTTCTTATACTGTCCCTGTGGGTACGATAACTCGACGTTTACTTGTCATTTTATTACTTGTTGCGATTGTGTACACTTGCACATTTCCATCGTTCCAAGTTTTTGGCGCCGTTGCCAGGGACTATTTAAAAGTCATTATTTATGAATTTGTTAATTTTTCATTTTGATTTATTTTTCTGTTCAATTTGAACTTAGTTAATTTTTTCTGTGTTGTTTTAGGTTTTTATGTGTATTGATCAAATTATCGATTTACTCCCCATAAACCCTAATATTGAAAGCACTTTTTGACAACGAAGAAGACAAGCGGTTCCAAGACGGATCAAAGAGATGAACTTTGAAATTTTGAATTAAGGAAACAGAGCAAACCCTACTCAAAATCCTATCCTTATTGCTGATGATAGGGATAGAGCTTTAAGATAGTATGACGTGTCAATGTTTCATGATCTTAATCCGAGCATTAGGAGATCGAAAATTGAGACACAACAAATCAAGCTGAAGCCAGTCATGTTCTAGATGCTTCAGATAGTTGGCCAATTCAGTGGAATGCCTACTGGATATCCTCACCTTTAGTTAAGATTGTTTATGGAGGTATGCGATTCTTTCAAGTTAGCCGGAGTAACCGAAGATGTACTACGATTAAAGTTGTTCCCATATTCACTAAGGGACAGAGCTTGAGCCTGGTTGAACTTATTGCCACCATATTCCATTACTACATGGCAAGAGTTAGCAGAAAGATTCCTCATAAAGTATTTCCCACCTAGAAGAATGCTAAGTTAAGGAATGAGATCACTATTTTCCAACAAATGGATGACGAGTCCTTGTATGAGGCATGGGAAAGGTACAAAGAATTATTATGGAAGTGCCCTCATCATGAAATCCCGTATTGCATCCAACTTGAGACATTCTATAATGGTCTCAATGCTCACACGTGAATGGTAGTGGACGCTTCTGCTAACAGAGCTCTCCTTTCTAAGTCTTATAACAAGGATTATGAAATCATTGAGAGGATTTCTAGCAACAATTATCAATGGCCAACCAACTGAGCAGCTTCAGGAAGATGAGTCGCTGGAGTACATGAAGTGGACACTCTCACTTCACTTGCATCTCAGGTATCCTCAATATCATTGATGCTTAAAAATTTTACCACTAATGGGTTTAGTAATTTTGCAGCTCAGCCATCAAATCAATTCAAAAATGTGGCATGTGTTTATTTTGGGGAAGGACATTCATTTGAAGAATGTCTATCAAACTCAAAATTCGTGTATTACATTGGTAACCAGAACCAAAACCAAGGAAGGCAAGGACTGCAATCCAATTTCTATAACTCATCTTGGTGAAACCACCCTGATTTCTCTTGGATTAACCAAGGGGCTCGACCTAATAACACTTATGCCAAACCTAGACTGACCCAGCCACCTGTTTTTACCCAACAAGTTCAGAAGCAACCTCAAGCTAAATCTTCTAATGGCTTAAAAAACTTGTTGAAGGCATACATAGCCAAAAATGATGCCTTGATCCAAAGCCAAGTAGCCATATTGAAAAACTTGGAGAACCAAATAGGCTAGCTTGCAATTGAACTTAAGAACCAACCACAAGGTGCTTTGCCTAGTGATACGGAGAATCCAAGAAATCTGGGGAAAGAGCATTGTAAAGCATTGACATTGAGAAGAAAAAAGACATTAGAGGCTAACACTGTCGAAGTTGAAGAGGAGCTAGCTGATGCTCAAGATTCAGTTGAAGTTCAACCAAGTGTTGAAATTCTAGCTTCACCAGAACCAGAATCTACAAAATCTAATAAGGTAACTTCTGAACCAGTCAATTCTGATAAACTAATAACTTTTTTAGATACAGAAATGCCACAGAAGATGAATCAACTAGTTTCAGTAAAAAGTCCCCCACCACCCTACCCTCAAAGACTTCAGAAGTAGAAGAAGGAAGTCTAGTTCAAGAAATTTCTAGACGTACTCAAGCAAATTCATATCAACATTTCGTCGGTAGAAGCACTTGAACAAAAGTCGAATTATGTCGAATTCATGAAGGATATCTTGTCTAAGAAACGAAGATTGGAGAATTTGAGACAGTAGCCTTGATGAAGGAATGCAATGCATATCTTCAAGACAAGCTACCCCTAAAGTTGAAGGATCCTAGATGTTTTACCATACCTTGCAACATTGGAGCAACATATTGTGGTAAGACACTATGTGATTTGGGTGCGACCATTAACTTGATTCCCATGTCCATATTTAGGAAGTTGGGGATAAGTGAAGTTAAACCTCTATGGCTACACTTCAATTCGCAGATTGATCTTTAGCATATCCAGAAGGAAAAATCGAGGATGTATTGGTACGTGTTGATAAATTTATTTTCCTTATTGACTTTGTTATTTTATACTTTTAAACAGATAAAGAGGTGTTAATCATCCTAGGAAGCCCTTTCTTAGCAACGGGAAGGACCCTTATTGATGTGCAGATGGGCAAGCTTACTAGGCGTGTTCAAGACGATAAGGTAACATTTAATGTTTTTAAATATATGTAATTTCCTGATGCAGTTGATGATTTTTCTACAGTATCCGAGTTAGAGTAATTATTCATGGAAAAGGAACTTAACTATTTTGATGACTCGTTAGAGCAAATTTTGACATTAGACCCTCCAAGTGGTGAAGAGGGGAGAGAGTACTTAGCTTTTCTAGAAGCTAATCAAAAGGGATTTAATCTCTAATCCATCTTTGAATCTTTGAAGTTAGAAAGTAGAGATTACGTCCAGCCAAAAGCGTCAATTAAGGAGCCACCTAAATTAGGACTGAAGGTACTTCGCTCACATTGAAAATATGTTTATTTAGGTAACACTTCTACTTTGCCTATGATTGTTTTAGTGGAGTTGACCGAAGAGCAAGAAGAGAAACTCATCCTAGTATTGAAACAATTCAAGAAGGCTATCGGATGGACCAAAGTAGATATTTGTGGCATTAGTCCACTGTATGCATGCACAAGATCATCCAAGAAGATGGCGAGAAAGGGATGATTGACGGACAACGAAGACTGAACCCCATCATGAAGGATGTGGTAAAGAAAGAAATCATTAAGTGGTTAGATGTGGGCATAATTTACCCCACCTCAGATAGTTTATGGGTAAGTCCAGTCTAGTACGTGGCAAAGAAAGGAGGTATCACAGTCATAGAGAATGAAAACAACAATTTGATACCAACCAGAATGATTACGGGATGGAGAATTTGCATCGGTTAACGGAAGCTGAACAAGGTGACTAGGAAATACCACTTTCCTTTATTGTTTTTGGATTAAATGCTGGATAGACTTGCAAGTTGAGACTATTACTATTTTCTCGATGGATACTTAGGGTATAATCAAATTACATTAGCGCCAGAAGTTCAACACAAGACAACATTCACATGCCTGTATGGTACGTTTGCATTTAGATGCATGTCATTTGGTTTATGTAATGCACCTGCTACATTTCAAAGATGTATGATGCCTATTTTTACTGACATGGTTGAGAAGTATTTGGAAGTATTTATGAATGATTTTTCAGTATTTGGAGATGCATATGATGTTTTCTTTGCTAATCTAGCCAAGCAACTAAGGCGATGCGAGGACACAAACCTCGTACTTAACTGGGAAAAATTTCATTTCATGGTACGAGAATGTATTGCTCTAGGGCATCGAATAACGAGAGATGGAATCGAGGTAGATAAAGCAAAGGTGGATGCTATTGAGAAATTCCCACCTCTAACATCTGTAAAGGGTGTTAGGAGCTTTTTGGTCCACATCGGTTTCTATCGGAGATTTATAAAGGACTTCTCCAAAATTGCTAAACCCTTATGAAAATTATTAGAAAAGGAAAAAATGTTCAAATTTGATGAGGACTGCTTAAGAGCTTTCAATGATTTAAAGAGTCAGTTAGTTTCGGCACCAATCATCGTCACACCAGACTAGGATTTGTCATTTGAACTGATGTGTGACGCAAGTGACTTTGTGATAAGAGCTGTGATGGGCCAACGAAGGAATAAATTTTTTCACCCCATCTACTATGCAAGCCGGACTTTGACGGGAGCTCAATTGAATTATATGGTAACATAGAAAAAGTTACTTGCTATTGTGTTTGCTTTTGACAAGTTTCGATCTTATCTTATAGGCACCAAAGTGACTTTTTATACGGATCATTGGAAAATTAAATACTTACTTGCCAAGAAGGATGCCAAGTCGAGATTAATCTGATGGGTACTTCTACTCCAAGAATTTGATCTAGAAATTCATGATCGAAAAGGGGTAGAAAATCAAGTAGCAAACCACTTGTCCAGATTGGAACCGCAAGAAGGAAATTCTCCACTTATACCCATTCAGGAGAAATTTCTAGACGAGCACATGCTTAAGGTAAATCATGTCCATAATATCCCTTGGTTTGCTAATTTTCCTAACTATTTAGCTTGTGGTTTGATGCGATTGATAAGACGTATCAAAAAAAGAAAAAGTTTCTCAACGATGTGAAGTACTATTTCTGGGAAGAACCATACTTGTTCAAAAAATGTGCAGATCAAATGATCAGGAGATGCATGACAGAATATGAAGTACATAAGATTTTATACCATTACCACACAACTCCAATGGGGGACAATTCAGAGGTACACGTACTGCGGGTAAAGTATTGCAAGCCAGTTTCTTTTGACCAATACTATTCAAAGATGCATATGCTTATGTAAAAAGTTGTGATCGATGCCAAAGGGTTGGAAATGTCACAAAAAAATGAGATGCCTCGAACCAAAATCATTGAGGTAGAATTATTCAATGTTTTGGTTATTGACTTTCTTTGTCCTTTCCCTCCGTTTTTTGGTCACAAGTACATATTGGTAGCAGAATACTACATGTGCAAGTGGCTTGAGGCCAAGGCATATCTGACGAATGATACCAAGGTTGTGATGAGGTTTTTGGAGAAACATGTGTTCATAATGTTTGGAACTCCTAAGGCTATCATCAGTGATGAGGGGTCCCACTTTGTCAATAAATGGTTGAAATGGTTACTTGACAAACACAAAGTAAAGCACAAGGTTTCCACAGCTTACCATCCATAGACGAATGGGCAAGCTGAACTGTAGAACAAAGAGAAAAAAGCATACTCAAGAAGTTCATTTTTTAGAGCCGACAAGATTGGTCCAAAATACTAGACGATGCTTTATGGGCCTATTGGATAGCATACAAGACACATTTAGGGATATCACACTATAGGTTGGGTTTTGGGAAAGCATGTCATTTGCCCTTGGAGTTAGAGCACAAAGCTTACTGGGCTCCCCAACAACTCAACTTGGATCTTAAACTTGGTAAAGAGAAACGAATGCTTCAACTCAATGAGTTAGAGGAATTCAGAATGTTCTCATACGAGAATGCCAAACTCTTCAAGGAAAGACTTAAAAGATGGCATGACAAGCATATTCGAGTTCTAGAAGTTGAAGCAAGTCAGCAAGTTTTGCTACTTAACTCCAGATTAAGGTTCTTTCCAAATAAGTTAAAATCATGTTGGTCCAGTCCATTTACGATTCACCAAGTTTTTCCATATGGAGTTGTCGAACTTCAAGGTAAGGGAGGTAATGTTCGAGTCAATGCTTAGTGCTTAAAACATTACTGCGGGGGATAAAATTGAGTAGGATAAAATCTCGTTCATTTTATCAGATGTTTATTTTTTCTTGTTTTTCTTTTTAAATAAATTTAGGGCATGTTTTCGGGATTAGTATGTTTAAATAAATTCTGTTTAGGAGATTGGAACTTAAGCGGGACTGCTTGTAACCCCTCCAATCTTTCCTGGGAATTGATTTGAACATAATCTTTCGAGAAATTATTCCCTAAATGGAAAAAATAAATTTTTAGTTTTTCAAATAAAAGGGTCAATTTTGATCCAAGTTTTAATTGCAACTCAATTTTAAATTTTTCTTTAAGTCTAAGTACTTAATTGAATTAATTGCAAAATTTTGTTACTCTTGTTGTAAATATTGAAATTAGCTATCTTTTTTTTGTAAATATTTTTAAAAGGTAGCTAAAATAAAAGTTTTTAATTTAATTTTAATTAATAAGATGATAATAACTAATATATAATTATATTGATTATAATCAACTTTGCATAGAATTGGGATTAGTTTAAACGTGATCATATTCCAAATAATAGTTTTTATTTCAATAAATTAATAGCAAATAATATTTTCATATGCATCATATTAATTATTAATTGTTATTAACTTTGTGTGGAATTAGGATTTAGAATATTTTAATTATTAATTTTTTCTAAGAATTCTAATTGAACTCCTACCCTATTCATTATAAATTCCACCAACCTTCTCCATTATTCACATCACCTTAACCAACCACACTAACACCCATCATCGGCACACTAGTAGCCCCAACATGTGCCAATTGTTGCTTTCAACTCTAGCTCACAGACGCTAACAAAGACAAACAAACTGTTCCTTGTCGCCGCACCAACCCAGACGCCTAACAAATTCACAAGCCTCTGCTGCACACGCAGTGTTCTCGCTACTCACGCCAGGCTCCACACATTGCTACTGTCTTCATCCCACCAAGTCGCGCCAAGCGCACCACTACTCCCTTACGTGCCACTGCTGCCCATACCTCTACTCGGTGCATCCCTTGTCAAATTTACACACCATTTCCACCACATTTAGCCGATAACCCTTCCAACCATCCCTTAATTAAAATATTTTGCTTCTAATTTTATTTATTGACTTTTTAACTTTTTATATAAAGGTGGTAAGAAATTTTTCTCCTAAATTTTAATTTGTTTTAATTATTTAACTCTTCAACTTATTTTGAATTGTTAATATTTTATACTAATTAAATTTTTGAGAAAATATATATTTCTATCTTATATTCAGGTTAATCATGCCTTGCAAGAGAACTCGTGCCTTTGTCCAAATTAACGAATCAAAAAACAAATTCCACTATGAAGAAGACAAAGCGAGATACGAAAGGGTTTTCAAGAATCAACAAATGCACCCTGAAAAAGGCTTTACATTGAAAGGAAGCAACTATATCAGTTTCATGATACGCATTCGAAAAATTGTTGAAGCTCTCAATTGAGAGTTGTTTTGATAGAAAAGACCTAGTGCAGATGAGGAATTAGTTCGTGAATTTTATGCGAATTTGACCTCAAATGAATTAACGGAAGTTTCTATTCGAGGAATCAAGGTACCAATAAGCTCAAACGCTATTAATGAATTCTTTAAATTACCTAATTTTGAAGACGGTGGATATTCTTCCTTGATGAGAAATATTGAGGCTGAAAATCTACAAGAAATTCTCAAAGAACTTACAGTTCTGGGTTCTAATTGGACTATGTCAAAGAATGAAACTCATATTTTCAGTAGAGAATATTTGACACCAATAGCAATGGTATGGTTCTATTTCATTTGATTCAAAATTATGCCTATTTCAAATGGGACTACAATTTCATTAGAGTGAATGGTCTTATTATACTCGATTTCAACTTCAAAGACCATTGATGTGGGAAAAATTATTCTAAGAGAAATGCGAAATTGTGCCACTAGACGTTTTGGCCCAGCTTACTTTCCCTTTACGATAACAATTTTGTGCTTGAAAGCTAAAATTCTTGCAAATGTAAAGAAGACAGGTTATAGCCAGGGCACAATCACAGATTGGGACCTCTACTGAATAGCTGGAGATTCTGTTCTACAACAATGAGTTGAAGAGAGGAAGGATCCCGAAGAAGAAAAAGAAGAAGAAAAAGATCCCACAGAGATCAAACCAATGCAGTCAGCTGAAATTTCTGATAAGGCAGAACCAATGGACCCAATAACCGAACCTGACATGGCAACCTTAACATTCAGAACTCAATCTCCTCACCCAAATCTTCGAGATGAGCTATCAAAGTTTATGGACGTAATGCAACAAATGTAGTGGATGTAACAAGCTTACTGGAGATATTCAAAAATACAGGATGACTCAATGAGAAGCGCTCTTACAAAAATATTTAATTACCCGTTTATTTTTGTGCCTGAATTTCCAAGTTTTATATTTGAACCATGGAGTCCAATATCAAAGATGGAACGGAACAATTCATGCAAAAACAAAGATAATGGAGCAAAAGATGAGTCAGATTCTGAGGGATCTACAAATAAATAAAAAGAGGGGGATCTTGACTATATTTTATTTCCTTTCCTAGGTTATTTAATGTTTTAGGATTAGGTTCTATTAGGATTTTTATTTCTCGCATAATAAAATAAGAGGTGGAAATCATAAATAAAAATGAACAAGTTGCAAAGTCCAAAGTGTGGCAATAGATATATACATGTCTAGGATTGGATCTAGAGAGCTTAGTACTTAAGCAGTCAAATTAACTCACCTCCTCTTTTCTAGAGTCCTACGTGGTGTATAGTATCTATTCACTTCTATCAATGAGGACATTGTTCATCTCAAGTAGGGGAGACGGAAAAATTGAAATTATTTTCTCTCAGAATAAATTTTTCTTTTAATTATGGTTAGGTTATATTTTGTTCAAAAAATTGAAATTTTGTTAAGTATGCTAAACTTCAGTATGAATAAAGTTCTATTATTTTAATAAGTGTTATGCTAGCTTAATTATGACATAAATGTACTCTTAATAAAACATGTAATTCATACCATAAATTTTTTAGTTCCGTAGGAAAGCTAGGCATACATGAAAGTTTAAGTCTCTAGAATTGACTTAGTAATTTCTTGAGGTGAAATCTTAGGAAGCATGGAATGTTGAAAATGATTTAGGCAACTTTTTTTTGGACCGTTTGAGCTTTTCAAGCCAGCCTTAATGAATTTTTATCCTTTGAAACCCAACTTTGAGACTTTATGGCCTAATTTTATTTGAACCTTTGCAATATTTAGCCATCATTTTTCTCTTAATTATTTTTAAATTATCTCAAACACTAGACTCAGTACTATTAAGATTATTTTTAAAAAAATAAGTTTGGGGGAAGTTGAAAAGAAGTATCAAATGCTAAAAAAATAACAAAATGCTTGTGAAAAAAAAGAAAAAAAAGAGAGTATATGTACTCGAAAGAAATAGATGTACAAAAGAGCATGTAAAAGCAAAATGAGTTTGTGTATTGAAGGTAATTAGTCCAAAGGTCTGATGCAAGTTGAGTCTAGGGTATTTTAGCCTAAATTTACCTATCTTTCACCTAACCTAGCCTAGCCACGTTACAACCTATTTTAAAGACCTATTAATTCAAGTTTTTGTGCTACATACATTAGTGGAGAGAAATTGCTATGTTCAACATATGAAGGCATAAATTAAACTTAATGATTGCAGCTTAATCTTAAATAAGGGGATAAAATCACATTGGTAGGGATTTAACATTTCTTTATTGAGAAAGCATTTAGTCTATTTTTGCTATCATAATAATAATTGAGATTAATTTGAACGATATGTATACTTAAGTAGCCTAAATATCAAAATTCTTGTTCTTGAGCATAAGTATACTAAATTCATAGTTTTGAGAAGAATGTTTTTCTAAAGGAATTTTTCAAAGGTGTTTCCAAGAAATTCTCTTTAATTTGTGCATTACTCCGGACACGAAAATATATAGACTTTTTCATGCCCTTTTTAACTCAAATTCATGTAGTTTTGGTGCAATTTCTTGTCAAAAAATATATAATAATTATAAAATAATTGAATTGCACTTAAATTATTAACAAATTATATTTTAATTAATTTTAATTTATTTTTGACATATTCGCACAAAGGGTGAAAATTGGATCGATAAACACTGCTAGAAGCACAAAATCGATGAGCAATTGTTGAAGCATCGAGGCGAATTAACTTTCAGCCTAAGATGGTCCAAATTATGAATATTAATTCACAATATAATTAATTTTAATTTTAATCCAATTTATTTTGGGTTAAATAATAATTATTAATTAAATTATGAAAGGAGGCCTAGTTGTGCTGAACCGAGAAGACCGATCCAACCGAGCAAATCGGCTGCCCAGAAACATCCAACATGCTGACCCAATCAGCTCAAGTTAGCTGATTATTTGACTTGCAAATCAAACCTTGAAGTTTCCTTGAAATTGCATTTCGTTATGAACATATCTATGAATATTTGTTTTGTTGTTATTCTAAATTTAATTAACATGGCTTAAATTTAATTCTTTTTAGGTTGATTGTATTTCGTCCACTGAAGTTATTAAAATTATGTTTGTGTTGTTATAGGTCTTAGTAAAGTGTTTGATTAAGTAAAACCATGATTATGTTATTCTTCCAATACAATTATAAGGTAACTAATGAATTAATTATTAATCATGTTGAAATTGTGATTAATGACACAATACTTAATCAAGTGCATGTTTAATCTTCGACGGTAGTGGATGGTTAAATTAGTGACGGATTAAATGATACATTAGCCTTGAATAACTTGCAAGATTATTGTGATTAAACTATTTCAATGTAGGTATATATTGTTACCTCACTTAATCTTTTATTTGCTTATTTAAATTGATTAATTCTTTGAATTGACATAGTGATATATTCAAGAGATTAGTTAATTTAGTAAGTCTGTATGTGCTATAGTTAACAAATTACCAAGTTGCCGTGAATTATTTCAGTAACAACATGAACATTGTTTTAGTGATATTAAGTTAAGAAATTAATTAATCTAACACAATTATTTCATCTTGATTAAAATCATCTTTTGAAATCGTATTGAAACTTTTATTTTTATTTTATTTTATTTTACTCAATTAAATTTTAGTTTTAATCCCGTCCTCAAAATCAAAATATGTTTAATCACCAAAGTGTTTTTAAATGCATTTCATAAATATTTTCTTATACAGTCGCTATGGATACGATAACTCGATAACTATTTGTCACTTTATTACATGTTAAGATTGTATACACTTGCACATTTTCATCGTTCCAGTCTAGCCTTTCTTATTCCAAGCTTCCTGAAAGTAAAACTCCCTCGATCCTTCAATTTTGGTGGCAATTTGTTTCTGAGCATTGCAGTGCACCGTTCAGTGAAAGTAATAGTTTGAAATTCTCCTAACCTTTACTTCTTTGAGAAAATATCTTTCGTGAACTTCACTTACTTAGGCATTTGCTCTAATGCTTCCACCAACGGTATATTAATATGTAATTGTATCAGGACCTCCAGAAATTTCTTGAATTGAACATCTTGCTTGGATTTTTGGAACCACTGAGGAAAAGGTGGCGGTGGCCTTCCTTCCATTTGTCTAAATTATTTTGCCGTGACATTTTTATTAGCAATACAAGTTGCATCTACTTTAACATTTTTCTGGTTGCTCTTTTCCTTTGTAGCTTTTTTCCCTACTGATTCTAAATCCTTTTTGTTTAGAAAATTTGAAATTCCTTCAATACTGCTGTCATTCACAACTCCTTGTAATTGAGTACCACTTTGAAGTGTAATGGCTTTGCATTATTCCTTCCCTTGAGATCGAGAACTCTCAATGTCACTCGACAATGCTCCTTGCTATCTGTAATTCAATGCAGTGGCAATTTTCCCTACTTGAATTTCCAAAGCTCTTAAAAATGTAGCCTAGCTTTAAATGATAGCATCATTCTTGGCCATATATTCTTTCAATAAAGCTTCCATAGATGAAGAACATCAAGCTAAATTTTGTTGGGTCTTTTATCGTGGAAAATATTGATTATACCCAGGTGGAACACTCGCAACATTCTGTCGAATGCTATTACTGGCATTTCCCACCCCTTGATTACTCTAACTAAAATTAGGATGTTGTTTCCACCCCAAATTGTATGTGTTGTAGTATGGGTTGTTGTTGTTGTGGTTAAAACTCCCCATGTAATAAAATGAGGCTGGGTTCAATGGGCATTCATCAATGATATGATCTTTTCCACAGTAAACACATGGTAACTCTGTTGTTTTCATTTCCTGCATTATATATAGCCTTTTCAGTGTTTTAATCATATTTGTTAAAAATGATACCTGAGCTATTAGAGGTGTAATTGCATCAAGCTCCATTGCTCCTACAACTCTTCTGCCAGTTCTGACTTTGTAGTAGGGTATTGATAATCGTTATTTGATATCCTTTCCTGAATTTCATAAGCCTCGTTGTATGATATATCAAGTAAAGTCCCATTGGTAGATGCATCGACAACCATTCTTGTATGAGCATTCAATCCATTATAAAACATTTCCATGTGCGTCCAATGCTGGAAGCCATGCATCGAGAATTTTCTCAGTAGCTCTTTGAATCACTCTCATGCTTTATATAATGTTTCATCCTCTAATTTTCTAAATGATTTAATGTCATTCCTCAACTTGTTATTCATGTTAGGAGGATTATATCTTAGCAGAAACCTCTGACACAGTTCATACCACGATGCCACCGTACTTGACGATAATGCTCTAGCATTGATCTCGCAATGAGTAAGGGAATAACTTCAGTCGTAGGGCATCTTCAGGAACACCTTGATGCCTAAATGAATCGCAGACTTCCAAAAAAAGTCATTAGTGGAGTCGTGGATCTTTCATAGGCAATCCGCTGAACTGCCCTACAGTTTGCAAGATTTGAAACATCACTAGCTTTAATCCAATTTGTTGAGCCTGAATGTGTGGCCTAACAATTCATGGATTTAGATCATCTAAGATTGGCACAACATGTTCTCTAATGGGTTTGTCTCTGTCATCTACAATTCGAGGAATATCAGCATCCCTTCAATTTTGATGTAATGGCTCTTCTCTAACCTGATCGCTTCTAATTCTTTCTATCTCTTGCAACTCTTTTCTCCTTCGCCTTAAGGTTCTCTCAATCTCTAGATCAAAATAGTAAATTTTATTCTCCATAATATTTTTATGCATGCACTAGCACAGACCTAAAAAAGAAAATCAAAACAACTAATTAAACTAAACGAACAAAAATTAAACAAATAATAACAAACCAATTTTCACCAATGTTGCCGATCCCCGGCAACGGTGCCAAAAACTTGTTGCGTGTAAATATGTAATGAAAAAGTGCAAGTGTACATGTCGATTCAAGTAATATAACGATGAGTGAGTATTGCCTCCACATGGGTCAGAAATTGCTTACAATTGGTAAAGTATTACTGTAGGTTTAACTAATTAAACTCTGCAAAAGAAATAGAGTATAAATTGAAGAAGGGAATTAATGAATGAACTAATAATATCAATTATAACTGAAAAATGACAAAGCAATCTAAATTTTGTGGCAATTCACAAAGAATAAGTGGAGAATATTTCTGCTGTTGAATGATAAAGGTTGGAATTACTCGGGAATATTTTCATAACATAATAATGTCATGGCAAAATTTTGACTAACTACTGCCCGGAGAATTACTACTGTAGTCTACTTCTTTCAAAGGTCAGAATTTAGTTATTATATTGAGTCTGTGTATGTCTACAAGACTCACGAATGATAACTACACTAACGTTCTTCACTTGCACAGATCGCAACTTCTATGTCTAGAGTGCTGCAATTATTCTTTCGAATACTCGCCTGTATCAATCGATTAATAATCTAATGTATTTAATCCTTTCAGATTCAAATCCATCTAAGAACATGACATACAGTCAGCTATTATAGAGTTTACATGCATGCATCCAAAATAAGCATAAATTGAATGAAATAGTAATTTTAATCAAAATCATATCATCTGCATTATAGATAATTCAGTATTCACCCAAATAATTCCAACCCAAAGATAATTAGCTCATGGGTTGGGCAATGAAATCCAAAATTAAATCATTCATCAACATTCTTCAATTTTTACGAATAACAGAAGTTAAAACCAAGAAAAATAGAACAAAGGCAGAATTGCAGGAAATTCTCGCTACACTCCAGCTTCTTCTCAAGATTTTACGCAAAACTCAGGCTAGATTTTCTTCCCCTTCTTCGCGTATGCGATCTCCTCTTTTCTAGCTGCTACCCTTTTATTCTCTTTTGAATTTTCTATGCAATTTCTCCACAAGATTCTATTGCAAAGAGAGAAACTGCTCTTTTTCTATTCTTTTCTCCTTACAATTCGTATGTCCTTCTTCTCTTCTCTTTCCTCATTTTATAAGGTAGATATGTCCCTCTCAGCACACATATTTTGCTCCTTTTTTTAGGGTTATTTATCTGGTACACATACAGTTGGCTGTGAGTGACATGGATTGAGTGTTCCGTAATCTTCCTGGAATTGCCAAGACATTTCTGTTGGCAATCTATCCCATCATCTACCATGGCAATGTTTCACCTCCTTTGTTCTCTTTTCCTCTTCCTCTTTTCCTTCTTCTTGCCTCTTTCATCCTACATGCACCTTCTACCAAAGACTTCCAAACCTCTTTCCAGCAAATAAAAGTAACATAAATTTACAGTTAAAACACAATCCAAGCTTTAGTATTTAATGCTATAGCAATAAGTCTAAAATGCAAACATATTTTCTTAATTACAAGCAAATACTTTAGCAACGTTCTGGTAACTAAAAGAAATATTTGTCAATTTTATGATGCTCATTCTTATTACCATGATTACTTGTACAAGACAGATCTCAAAGAATTTAAAAACATAGAAATGGAAGAGATTTTGAGATTTTCAATAGAAGGAAAAGAAATACGGACATATAGAACAGGAACAGAGATATCCAAGACATTCAATCAAGCACTAATGACTCCAAGAGTGAAACTATGGATGGAATTCGCATGTCAAAGAATTTAGCCTATAGTAGACCTCTCCAATATCAGCCCGCTACAAGCCATTCTAGTATATGCGATCTTGTAGAGGAAGCGTATATGTATTGGTACTTGGATATATCAAAATATGATTAAGTGTGTAAGAAATTAATCAAAGTGGACATTCTTTCCATAGTTAATAACAGAGTTACGCAAAAGAGCAGGAGTACCTATGCAGTGATTGGATAAAGAGATGAACCCTCCAATGAAATTACTAGGTAACGACCTATAGATGCAATTTGTATTACTCCAGAGAAAACAGAAGGAAGAGAGGAGAAAAAGAAGACTCCAGGAAGTTGAAGAATAAATATATATATCCACACATATTTATATAGATTATACATATATATATTAGAATACCTTTTACGTTTGGTTTATTTTACATTAGGAAAATTAATTATTTTTTAGGATATTGTTAGTGATAATATTTGTAGAAATATTAAAATTATACAATTATATATTTATAAACACAAAATCCCCACATGGCGAAAACACAGCGGTTTTGAGGTTTTAAAGAAAAGGGAAGGAAGCACCCATAAAAAGAGTACAGAACTACCATGATTAATTGGGTAACTTCTTTTATTATCTATTTAGGGCTACATATTGAGGACAATGTGTTATCTAAAGTGTGTGGGGTAACATAGGAAATTTGTTTTTAACTTTTATGCTTATTTTTTAATTTTTTATTGCTGATTGTGTGCTTGAGCTTGTAGAAATACAAGCGATTGGTTAGAAGCATATATATAGGTTGATTATATTTACTATAAATTTGACATGATAGTTGATGATTTTAAAATTTTGATTACTAGACTACTAAGTTCTATCGATTGCACTACAAATAGGCATTGAGCAATTAAATGTACCCAATGATGTAGAGAATACAGGGAAATGAGCATCTAGTTTGTATGATTGATGGTTGAATTTGTGATTATTTGCTTGATTAAATTTGTGAATATAGAGATACCTAGGGATAACCTCAGGCATTGTTTGGTATTGGAAACACAAAAATATATAGACTTTTTCAGCACATTTTAAATCCAATTTCATGAAGTTTTGTAGTAAATTTGGTCGAAATTCACACTTAAATTATAAAATAATAAATTTTCACAAATTTGGTTTATTTGTAACAATTTTGCACAAAAGGTGAAATTGGCTCGGTAACAACTTGAAAGGCTTAAACCGTTGGGGAATTTTTGCATCAACTTGAAATTGGCTCGGTCCAAATGATGATTATTTTATGTGCTTTAGATTAAAATTTTATCCAATTTTAATTGGGTTAAAAATTAATATAAAACCTAAAGGAGAAAGTGGCCCATTTGTGCTAAAAAAAGAAGATTGATCCAACAAGAGAAATGGCAACCCAAAACCATCCAACAAGCTGACCAAATCAGCTGAAATTTTATGATTTTTATGCTTGCAAATTAGCCCTCAAAGTTTCCCTAAACTCCATTCAAACCCCTCCACTTTTTGTTCCTTTAAAGACGCACCCTAGCTTAAAATAACAAGTTTGAAATATTCAAACTTGCTTGTTGTATGGCTGGCCAAGGAGGAGTGTGTGGCTGCTAATTATTTGCTATTTTTAGCAACCACTCCAACCTATAAATACCCCCTTTGCTACTTCGTTCAATACACCATCCATTACCACACATCTCTCTCTCTCACTCACTTTCTCTCCTTTGTTTTTCCCTTCTTCTTGTCCATTTCCCTTGTCGATATCCGTCTTGAAAAGAGCCTTCTTCCACCTTGGAATAGCATCATTCAATTGTTTGTAGATTCCACGATTCAAGAAAATGAGTAGAGAAGAAGACAAGCGCACTAGTCTGGCTTTAGAGAAATACTGGATTTGCTTCCTAGTTCCATTCTCTTTAATTTTCTTGATTATGTTGTGATCATGAATATTAATAATTATTGTGTTGTTACGCTTGTTCTAATTAAAATGGCTTAAATTAATTTTTGTTTGATTGATTGCATTTTGTTCACTTGAATTATTAAAGTCATGTTTGTGTTATTATAGGCCTTGGTGAGTTGTTCAATTAAATAAAATCATGCTTATGTTATACTTGCATTATAAAATGTAAGGCTGACGAATGAATTTATTATTAAACGTATTGAAATTATAATTAATTGAATTAGTATTTAATTGGAGCATGTTTAATCTTCTAAGGAAGTCAAGTTTAAATTAACGACAATATTAATCGGTACATTAGCCTTGAATAACTTACAAGATTATTGTGGTTAAATTGTTTCAATATAGAAATATATTATTACTCACTTAATCTTATATGTGCTTATGAAGATTGATTAATTGTTTGAATTGGAATTGAAAAATGTTCAAGAGATTGGTTAATTTAGTATGGATGTATCTGCAGTAGTTAACAAATTACCAAGTTGCTGTGAAAATGTTCGTAACAACATGAACCTAGGTTTAGTATTTCTAAGTTAAGAAATGTAACCTGTCTAGCACAATTATGTCATATTGATTAAAACTCATATTACTAAAATCGTGCATTAGAATTTTTACTTTTTATTTTTATTACTTATTCTATTTTTAGTTTTTAAACCACTTCTTCAAAACAACATATCTTTCCCCTCACCAAAATGTTTGATTTACATTTCATAAATATTTTTTCTTTCAAAGTCCCTGTGGGTATGATAACTTGCCATTTACTTGTCACTTTATTACTTGATAACGATTGTGTACTGTAACATCCCGAAATAGGGCCTAAACGAAATAGTGGTTGTGAAACCACGAATTCGAGATAGAAAAGTTTATTGTGGTTAATTTTTATGATTTACCGATTGATTGGATGCATGTGTTTGAATACCGATAAGAAATTTCAGCTATTGCATGTTTGAATTGCATATTAGGGTTTAATTGCAAAAGTGGGTAATTATGAGTTTTAGATGATAAATGATTTAATTAAAGTGCATAATTGAAGTAGAGGTCCTTAAATGGTAATTAGACCATTAGATTTCATGGACAAAAATGGGGATACATAGATAAAAATAACTAAAGTTTTAATAAAGGGCATTTTAGTCATTTGGAAATAAAAAGAGTTAAAAGGGAAAAACATGGCAAAATGTGCTCATCTTCTCCATAAGGGTTGAAATTTCAAGGGACACCATAGCTAGGGTTTCTTCACTTTCTCAAGCTCATAGTAAGCGCATCCAAGCCCCGTTTTTAATTTTTTTTTTACATTTTTGGAGTCCTCGTAGCTCAATTTTGCTTATTCTACCATTAATTCATGTTAGGGTTCATATTTGGAAAAATACCAATAGGTGAAATGTGTTTATTTTGATGTTTTATGGTAATATATGAAGCTTCAAATTAGGTTAAACAACTTTTGCTAGATGATTTTAAGTGAAAACGAGTAAAATGACATAATGGGTAAAAATACCTAATGTTTACAAGTAAATGTTAGAGTGGGAATTTGATGTTCCCATAGAAAAGAAAGATGTCCCACGTAAGGATCATGACATTAAGGGAATGAGATCCCATGTAAGACCATGTCTGGGACATGGCGTTGGCATTATTGAGGTTATGAGAGATCCTACGTAAGACCATATTTAGGACATGGCATGGACACCAATATGAGAACTCCCATGTAAGATCATATCTGGGATATGGCATTGGTTGTATAGGAAACATCCCATGTAAGACTATGTCTAGGACATGGCTTTGGCATGTTATTATCAGATAGGAGGCCCGAGTATCCTTAGTATTCCAACCGGTTCAACGGGCTAGTAAACAGATTCAGGTGAGTTATAAGAGTTAATAATATCTCAGTTCTCATTTGAGAAAGAAATTTCAGCAAGGGAGAAGTAAGTTATAAACATGAGTTATTTAAGTAACCAAGTAAGAAAGTAAGTAAAGAAGTAGCGAAGACCATGATACTTGATGATAAATCATGAGTATAATTATTTATGATAAATGTTGTCATTTATTTGTTTGTAAACTTATTAAGCTTTATGCTTACTCTCGTTATTTTCTTCTTCTTTTTTATAGTAGCACCAAGCAATTCAGGGATCGTAAGAGTGTCGGAGATCGTTTCACACTATAAACAGACTATCTCGGTATTTTGTGGTTTGAAACGTTTTAAGTGAAGGCATGTATAGGGACTTAGTTATTTTGTGTGTGTATCCTTTTGATATGGCTAATGAATAGCATGTAAATATTCGATAATGATTAGCTATTGAAATGGCTATTTAAGAACATGTTTTGATGTTATGTATGCCTAAATGATAGTTAATATAAAAAAATTATAAAAGAGTAAAAATTTGCAATGAAACAGTTTTTGGACAGCAGCATTGATGTGATTTTGAAAAATCACCAAGGATAGTAGAAATGTAATTAGAGAGTGAATGAGACATATAATTAAATCTTATCGAGTCTATTTTCACATGAAACAAACAGTGTAGGCAAAGGAATTATATATTATGAGATATTTGAATTTTAGTGAGACAGGGGCAGAATGGTTTTTGAAGTCCCCTATTTTGACTTTAGAAAATCATTAAAAATTATACAGAAATAATTATGAATCATAATTTATATTTCTAGATTCCTTAGTGAGTCTATTTTCAAAAGAAACAAACGAGAACATCCGAATTTTGTATAATGAGATAATTGATTTTTAGTGAAGAGGGCTCAGAACCGTCGAGCAGTGAAACAGGGTAGACTATAACGAATAAACTGTACTATTTAGCTAAACCAAAAATTTTAGAAATTTTGTGGTAAGAAGATATATGATTTTAGTTTCAAGGAAGATTTATGGATCAAAATTTCAACTTTCATAACTCGAGTTATAATTAAAATAGTGACTATTATGTGAGTAGGTAGTTTGATTGTGAACAGTAAAATAAATTAATTTGATTTGTTTAAGTATTCAAAAAAATTTTAATGCTCCCAGTTTGGACTCGAACCATTTTCGTTGCATGTTTTAGGGTCTCAAGAGTCCTTTTTAGGGATATATTGAATGAACGTAAGCGAATTAATTTATAAAGCAAATTTTTATGCTCTGAATTAGTAAGTTAAGTCAGATAACGCCTCGTGCTCGACTCCGGCAACAGTCTTGGGTTAGGGGTGTTACATTTATTGGTATCAAAGTAAAATTTTAGTCGGTTCTCGGAATATTCAGTATGAATAAGATTCTACCTATACATCTCATACTTGTATTTTGATAGTGTGACGACTTTTGACGATTTTAAAATATTTTTCTTTTATAGTTATGGATCCCGAACGAGTTGGTGCAGATGATGTAGAAAGTAATACGCCCGCTCCCGCAGAAGGGACGGTGCTACCAGATAGTAGTGAAAGGCCTGTTATAATTAGTCAGGGAGGAGGGGCTCGAAAAGCCTTCTTCCAAGCTATGAATGAATGGTTTGCCACCGAGTTCACTCGTATGAATCCGGCTGTTAGACCTCCACCCCCTCATGATTTTCTAATCCCCTATGTAGCTCCCCCAATCATAGGTACAATTATAAGAGAAAGGCCACCAGTTGATAAGATTAGAAAACAAGGAGCTTAAGAGTTTCAGGCTACTAAAGATGATGATGCAGAAAGAGCAGAATTTTGGCTCAAGAATACTATTAGAGTCTTTGATGAGTTATCCTGTACACTTGAGGAATGCATGAAGTGTGTTGTCTCACTCCTTAGAGATCTGGCCTATCATTGGTGGAAGACTCTTGCGTCAGTTGTATCGAGCGAGAGAGTTACTTGGGATTTCTTTCAGGAGGAGTACCGTAAAAAGTATATCAATCAGAGATTTATTGACCAGAAAAGAAAAGGGTTCCTTGAGTTAAAACAGGGTAAGATGACTGTAACCGAGTATGAATGTGAATTTGTTAGACTCAGTAAGTATGCTCGAGAGTGTGTCTACAAAGGCTATCATGTGTAAAAGATTTGAGGATGGGTTCAATGATGATATCTGACTGTCAGTTGGCATTCTAGAGATAAAAGAGTTTGTTGTTCTAGTTGAAGGCAGAGGAGTTGTTAAAAGAAAAAGAAAAGGGAAAAACTGAAATTGAGATTCAAGACACGAAGAAAAGACAGATAGCAGATCATTTTAGTCTACATTCAAAAGGCCTAGAGAGTTCTCTATTAGATCAAATTTTTCAGCAAGGTATCCTAGCCGAAACAGAGGTAGAAGATTTGTGGGTTCAGGAGCTCAGACTACTACAGTTACAAGTGTGGGTAGTACTCGACCACCTAGACCAGAGTGTGCTCAATGTGGTAGACGTCATCTCGGTAAGTTACGAGCAAATGAAAATGCTTGTTTCAGATGTGGTGCACTAGATCATTTTATTTGGGATTGTCCCGAAACAGTGAAAAGAGAAGTAATACTGAGTGCAAGATCGGGAAATGCTCCCTCTAGAGGCAGACCACAGAGGAATCTGAGACTCAACAATTAGACCAAATGCTAGAGCACCCACAAGGACTTATGCTATTCGCGCTTGCGAAGAGGCATCCTCCCCCGATGTGATTTTGGGTTCGACCCATTCATATGTTTGCATGAGATTGATGGCTAATATGAACATGCTCATAGAATCTACCGAATTTTTTATTAAAGTATCGAATTCATCAGGCCAGTATGTGTTAGTAGACAAAGTATGTAAAAATTGCCCTTTGATGATTAGAGGTCACTGTTTTCCAGCCGATCTTATGCTATTTCCATTTGATGAGTTTGATGTGATTCTTGGTATGGATTGGTTGACTGCCCGTGATGTGATAGTGAATTGCGAAAAGAAATACGTTGAGTTGAAATGCAAAATGGTGATATTATTCGGGTTAATTTAGATGAGTCAGATAGTTCTCTTACCATGATTTCTGTTATGTCTGCTCAGAAATGTTTGAGAAAAAAGGTATGAAGCTTATCTTCCTTTTGCATTGAATACTAAAGATCCAGAGTTGAAAATTGAATCAATGCCAGTAGTTTGTGAGTTTTCCGATGTGTTTCCGGAAGAATTGCCAAGTTTGCCTCCTATTAGAGAATTGAGTTAGGTATTGAGTTGGTTCCAGGTACCACTCCCATTTCTATTGCTCCTTATAGAATGGCCCCGTTGGAATTGAAAGAATTGAAATCTCAATTGCAGATATTAACTGATAAAGGTTTTGCAAGTCCTAGTTGTTCTCTGTGGGGCGCACCAGTGCTATTTGTGAAAAAGAAAGACAGTTCGATGAGGTTGTGTATAGATTATCGGAAGCTTAAAGCCTATAATTGATGATATATTTGACCGATTGAAGCGAGTCACTGTGTTCTCCGAGGTAGATTTGAGATCCGGTTACTATCAGTTGTAGGTTAAAGAGTCAAATGTTCCGAAGACTACTTTCCGGACTAGGTATGATCACTATGAATTTCTTGTGATGACAATTGGCTTGACTAATGCTCCTCCCATAGTCATGGATTTAATGAACCGAATCTTTCGACTATACTTGGACAAGTTTGTAGTTGTGTTGATTGATGATATTCTGCTTTATTCTCCTGATGAGATTGAACATGTCGAACAATTGAGAATAGTTTTATTAATTTTGAGAGATAATCAGTTGTATCCAAGTTTAGAAAAAGTCAGTTCTGGCTTCGAGAAGTCGGATTCCTTAGACACATTATCTCAGGTGATGGTATTAAAGTTGATCCAAATAAAATTTCAGCAATTGTTGAGTGGAAACCACCCAGAAATGTGTTAGAAGTCAGAAGCTTTCTTGGATTAGCTGGTTATTACAGACTATTTGTAAAGGGATTTTCCATGATAGCTACCCCATTGATAAGGTTGTTGCAAAAACATGTCAAGTTTGAATGGACTGAGAAGTGTCAGCAGAGGTTTGACAAGTTAAAGGCATTGTTGACTGAAGCTCCTATTTTAGTACAACTAGAACTTGGTAAAGAATTTGTGATTTACAATTATGCATCTTTGAATGGATTGGGTTGTGTAATTATGCAAGAAGGTAAAGTAATATCATATGCTTCCAGACAGATAAAGCCACATGAGGAAAACTACCCGACGCACTATTTAGAGCTAGATGTCATTGTATTTGCGTTAAAGATCTGGAGACATCACTTGTACGGTGAGAAGTGCCAAATATTCACTGATCATAAAAGTTTGAAATACTTGATGACTCAGAAACATTTGAACTTGAGGCAAAGAAGATGGCTAGAGTTGATTAAAGATTATGAGCTACTGATTGGCTATCACCGGGGTAAGGCAAACGTTGTTGCTGATGCCTTGAGTAGAAAGTCTTTATTTACATTGAGAGCTATGAATACTAATTTGGCTTTATCAGATGACGGTTCTATTTTAGCTAAGTTGAGAGCTACACCGATGTTTCTTAAAGAAATCTGTAAAGCTCAGAAAGATGACAGTGAGTTGCAAGCTAAAAGAGCTCGGTCTTGAGTCGGTGTAGAGTCGATTTTAGATCGATTCGATGGTTTTTGATGTTCAGAAATGAGATATGGGTACCGAAGAATGATGAGCTTATTCAAGAGATCTTACAGGAAGCACATAGCAGTTCTTTGTCTATTCACCCAGGTAGTAAAAAGATGTATAATGATTTGAAGAAAACGTACTGGTGGGAAGGAATCAAAAAAGATATTTCAGAATTTGTTTCTAGATGCTTGATTTTTCAGCAGGTAAAGGCCGAACATCAAGTACCTTCAGGTTTATTGCAGCCTGTGTTAGTTCCTGGGTGGAAATGGGACCGAGTTACCATGGATTTTGTGATAGGGTTGCCGTTGACACTGAGAAAGAAAGATGCAGTATGGGTTGTGCTTGATAAGCTAACGAAGTTGGCTCATTTTATCCCAGTTCGTATGGATTATTCACTTGACAAGTTGGCCAAGTTGTATATTTCAGAGATAGTTAGAGTACATGGAGTACCGTTATCGATTATCTCAAACAGAGATCTGAGATTTACTTCGCGGTTTTAGAAGAAATTGTAGGAAGCTTTCGGCACAAAGTTGAGTTTTAGTACAGCTTTCCATCCTTAGACCGATGGTCAGTCAGAGAGAGTTATTCAGATACTTGAGGATATGCTCAGATGTTGTGTTTTAGAATTTCGAGGTAGTTAGGAGAAATATTTGTCGTTGGTAGAGTTTGCCTATAATAATAGTTATCAGTTAAGTTTGAAAATGGCACCTTATGAAGCTTTGTGTGGACGTAAGTGTTGTACGCGTTTGTATTGGACAAAGCTTAAGGAAAATTAGATTTACGGGGTTGATCTAGTCAAAGAAACTAAAGAGAAAGTAAAAGTCATTAGAGATTGTTTGAAAGTAGCTTCAGATAGACAGAAATCCTATGTAGATTTGAAAAGCAAATAGATTGAGTTTCAGGTTGTTGACAGGGTATTTTTGAAAGTATCCCCGTGGAAGAAAGTTCTCAGATTTGGCAAGAAAGGCAAACTAAGTCCACAATTTATTGGACCGTTTGAGGTGACTGAAAGAATTAGGCCCTTAGTACATCGGTTAGCTTTGTCGACTGAGTTAGAGAAGATTCATGATGTATTCCATGTGTCTATGTTACACCGTTATCGTTCAGACCTGTCACATGCGATTTCTCAGACAGAGGTTGAGATTCAGCCAGATATGAGTTACGGTGAAGAACCGATAAAGATTCTAGCTCGAGAAGTTAAGCAACTAAGGAACAAAAGTACTGCACTTGTGAAAGTATTATGGAATAGGCATGGGATAGACGAGGCTACATGGGAGCCCGAAGAGGCTATGCAAAAACCGTACCCAAATCTCTTCACAGGTAAGATTTTCGGGGACGAAAATCCCTAAAGGGGAGAAATGTAACATCCTGAAATAGGGCCTAAATGGAATAGTGGTTGCGAAACCACGATTCAAAGATGGAAAGGTTTATTGTGATTAATTTTTACGATTTAACGACTGATTGGATGCATGTGTTTGAATACCGATAAGAAATTTCAGCGATTGCATGTTTGAATTGCATATTAGGGTTTAATTGCAAAAGTGGGTAAATATGAGTTTTAGATGATAAAGGATTTGATTGAAGTGCATAATTGAAGTAGAGGTCCTTAAATGGTAATTAGACCATTAGATTTTCATGAACAAAAAATGGGCATGCATAGATAAAAATAACTAAACTTCTAATGAAGGGCATTTTAGTCATTTTGTAATAAAAAGAATTAAAAGGGAAAAATACGGTAAAATGTGCTCATGTTCTCCATAAGGGCTGAAATTTCAAGGGACACCATAGCTAGGGTTTTTTCACTTTCTCAAGCTCATGGTAAGTGCATCCAAGCCTCGTTTTTAATTTTTTTTTACATTTTTGGAGTCCTCGTAGCTCGATTTAGCTTATTCTACCATTAATTCATGTTAGGGTACATTTTTGGGAAAATTCTCATAGGTGAAATGTGTTTATTTTGATGTTTTATGGTAGAATATGAGACTTGAAATTATGTTAAACAACTTTTGCTAGGTGATTTTAAGTGAAAACGAGTAAAACGACAAAATCGGTAAAAATACCTAATGTTCATAAGTAAATGTTAGAGTGGGAATTTGATGTTGCTATAGAAGAGAAAGATGTTCAGCATATCATCAAACATAAGAATAAAGGATGAATTTTAATTTTCGAGCTTTGGGGAAAGAGTGTAAATATGCAAAAATTTAGGGGCAAAATTATAATTTTGCCAAAGTTCGAGTCAAGGACTGTTTTGGTGAATGTGAGTATTAAATAAGCCAAATTTGCTATTATAGATCAAGAAGAACGAAATCTGGAGTTAGACCGAGGAAAGAAAAAGGTTGAGGACAAAGTTGCTAGATTTGATCGTATTTTGTACCGACGTAAGTTTACAATAAATAAATGCAATATTTCAATAATTATTACTAATTTTCTTCTTTTCCTGCAATTATGTACTTATTTTATGAAATTATTTAATGTTGACTCAAGTATGAGATGACAGAGAATTAGTGGTAAAAAGTCCCGTTGAAACATTAGGAATGTATTGGATACAAATGTCATGACATTAAAGGAATGAGATCCCATATAAGACCATGTCTGGGACATGGCATTGGCATTATTGAGGTTATGAGAGGTCACACGTAAGACCTTGTCTTGGACATGGCGTTGGCACCGAGATGAGAGGTCCCTCGTAAGACCATGTCTAGGACATGGCATGGGCACCAATATGAGAACTCCCATGTAAGACCATATCTGAGATATGGCATTGGCAGTACCGAAAACATCCCATGTAAGACCATGTCTGGGACATGGTTTTGGCATGTTATTATTAGACAGGAGACCCGAGTGGTTCAACGGGCTAGTAAACAGACTATGTTACATGAAAGTTCAGGTAAAAGCATAATAAACAGATTCAGGTGAGTAATAAGAGTTAAGAATATATCAGTTATCAGTTGAGAAAGAAATTTCAGCAAGGGAGAAGTAAGTTATAAACATGAGTTATTTAAGTAAGCAAGTAAGTAACCAAGTAAGAAAGTAAGTAAAGAAGCAGCGAAGACCATGATACTTGATGATAAATCATGAGTATAATTATTTATGATAAATGTTGTCATTTATTTGTTTGTAAACTTACTAAGTTTTATGCTTACTCTCGTTATTTTCTTCTTTTTTTATAGGATCACCAAGCCAATTCAGGGATCGTAAGAGTGTCAGAGATCGTTTCACACTATAAAAAGACTATCTCGGTATTTTGTGGTTTGAAACGTTTTAAGTTAAGGCATGTATAGGGACTTAGTTATTTTGTGTGTGTGTATCCTTTTGATATGGCTAATGAATAGCATGGAAATATTCGATAATGATTAGCTATTGAAATGTCTATTTAAGAACAAGTTTTGATGTTATGTATGCCTAAATGATAGTTAATACAAAGAAATTATAAAAGACTAAAAATTTGCAATGAAACAGTTTTTGGACAGCAGCATTGATGTGATTTTGAAAAATCACCAAGGATAGTAGAAATGGAATTAGAGAGTGAATTAGATATATAATTAAATCTGATCGAGTCTATTTTCACATGAAATAAACAGTGTAGGCAAAGGAATTATATATTATGAGATATTTGAATTTTAGTGAGACAGGGTCATAATGGTTTTTGAAGTCCCCTATTTTGACTTTAGAAAATCATTAAAAATTATACAGAAATAATTATGAATCATAATTTATATTTCTAGATTCCTTAGTGAGTCTATTTTTAAAAGAAACAAATGAGAACATCCGAATTCTGTATAATGAGATAATTGACTTTTAGTGAAGAGGGGTCAGAACCGTCGAGCAGTGAAACAGGGTAGACTATAACGAATAAACTGTACTATTTAGCTAAACCAAAAATTCTAGAAATTTTGTGGTAAGAAGATATATGATTCTAGTTTCAAGGAAGATTTACGGATCTAAATTTCAACTTTCATAACTAGAGTTATAATTAAAATAGTGACTGTTATACGAGTGGACAGTTTTATTTTGAACAGTAAAATAAATTATTTTGATTTGTTTAAGTATTGGGAAAATTTTTAATGCTCCCGGTTTGGACCCGAACCATTTTCGTTGCATATTTTAGGGTCTCGAGTGTCCTTTTTAGGGATATATTGAATGAACGTAAGCGAATTAATTTATAAAGCAAATTTTCATGCTCTGAATTAGTAAGTTAAGTTAGATAACTCCTCGTGCTCGACTCTGACAACGGTCTCGGGTAAGGGGTGTTACATTTATACTTGCACATTTTTATCGTTCCAAGTCTTTGGCGCCGTTGCCCGGGACTATTTTAAAAGACATTATTTGTGAAATTGTTAATTTTGCAATTTCATTTTTTCTTTCTGTTAAATTTTAATTCCATTTGTGTGTGTGTTTGTTTCAGGTGTTTATGATTATTAATCAAATTATTGACTTACTCCCCGTAGACTCTGAAATTGATAGGAATTTCGGACAAAAGAGAAGACAAGCAAACCAAAAAAGGATCGAAGAGATGAATTTGGAGAATCAAAACCAAAATCAAGGAGGAGCATTCACTTATAATACTCATAATATGATCATTGTTGTCGATGATAGAAATTGCGCTATTCAACAATATGCCATTCCTCTCTTCAACAACCCCAATCCGAGTATTGTGAGACCCGAAATTGAGGCATCGCAATTTGAACTAAAGGCAGTCATGTTCTAAATGTTGCAAAATCTGGGTCAATTTAGTGGGATGCCTACTAAAGTTGCATATCTTCATCTTCGACTATTCATGGAAGTGACTAACTCATTTAAACTAGTTCGGGTAACTTAAAACACCTTGAGATTGAGATTATTTCCATTCTCCTTAAGAGATAGAGCACGAGTGTGGTTAAACTCCCTATCGTCTAGTTCCATAACTATATGGCAAGACTTGGTTGAAATTTTCCTAATGAAATGCTTTCCTCCATATTTGACCTTAAAGATCTGAAATGAAATCACTTCATTTCAACAACTTGATGAAGAATCTTTGTGTGAGGCATGGGAGTGGTTTAAGGAGTTATTACGAAAGTGTCCTCATCATGGCATTCCTTATTGCATTCAAATATAGACGTTCTATATTGGTCTCAATATTCATACTAGAATAATGGTGGATACTTTGGCAAATTGAGCCCTTCTTTCTAAGTCTTATAACGATGCTTACGAGATCATTCAAAGAATTTCCAGCAATAACTATCGATGGCCAACCAACTGAGCAACCTCATAAAGATGAGTAGCAGGAGTATATGAAGTGGACACACTTGCTTCTTTGGTAGCCCAGGTATCCTCTATGTCTTTTATGCTTAAGAACATAATTGTTAATAGTTTCAATAGTAATATGATAGGCCAGCAACCGAATCAGTTTGAAAATATTTCTTGTGGATACTATGGAGATGACAATTTTGTTGAAAATTGCCCATCAAATCCAGAGTCTAAATATTACAAGGGAAATCAAAATTAGAATGGTCAGCAAACAAATTCTTACAACTCTTCATGGAAGCATCATTCAAATTTTCCATGGGGTAACTAATGGGCAGGTCCTAGCAACTCTTCTATGCCACCTCGACCAAATTATCAACCAAAATACTCTCAATAATTGCAACAACCCCCACCAACTAAATCTTCAAGTAATCTTGAGAATTTGCTGAAGGCATACATGGCTAAGAATGATGAACTAATCGAAAGCCAAGAAACAACATTAAAGAATTTAGGAAACCAAGTGGGACAGCTAGCCAATGTATTTAGCCGAGCGACATAGAAAATCCAAGAATTTCAAGAAAAGAACACTGCAAAGCAGTCACTTTGCCAAATGCAAAGACATTGGAGCCCAAGGTGGTTGAGGTTCCAGATGAGCCTGTTGTAGCTCAAGACAAAGAGGAAGTTCGAACAAATGTTGAAACTCTTGTTTCACAGAAGTCAAACTTGGTGATCTTTTATGAGGTAATGTAACACCCCTAACCTGTATCTGTCTCCGGAATAGGGTTACGAAGCATTACCGAATAAACATATCCTAAAATCATTCATTTCCAAAAATTTCAATAAACATAGCATAATCCATTAATATGCATGTATATTGTCCCTTATTCGAGCCCTCGAGGTGTTAGAATCACTTTAGAAATGATCGAGACTAAATCAGG
Organism: Gossypium raimondii; assembly: GCF_025698545.1. Taxonomy (NCBI): domain Eukaryota; kingdom Viridiplantae; phylum Streptophyta; class Magnoliopsida; order Malvales; family Malvaceae; genus Gossypium; species Gossypium raimondii. The sequence continues at coordinate 18,259,913 of NC_068572.1, read as the reverse complement.
AACATTTGAAAGATTGAGAAATAAGTTACAAAAATTCAAACTGCAGGGGTCACATGGCCGTGTGGCCAGGCCCTGTGACTCACACGACTGAGACACACGCTCATGTCTCAACCCTTGTCCCAGCCCGTGTCCATGCCCGTGTAACTCTCTAAGTTGGGTCCCATGGCCAAGCCACATGCCCATGTGCCAGGCTGTGTGCTAGGCCGTGTAGCTGCCTGGCTTGTAACCTTTGAAACCCACAAGGGACACATAGTCGTGTTGCATGGCTGTGTGTCACACACAGCTGAGACACATGCCAATGTCTTAGACCGCGTGGACATGAAATTGGCCAAGAGCAAGCCATTTTCATCACCTATTTCAAGCATGTGCCTACAAGCAATTTGCACCCATGACCAAGGCATCAAAACATACCAAAACATGCATATAGTGACCAATTCACTAGACCATTAATCCATCCAACCAATATGCCAACAAATCACTTCAAATGCATTCAACTAAATCTTACCTAATCATGGAAACATTACCCCGTTTCACACATAAACATCTAGTTCAATACCATTTCAAAAACATACCATAACTTGACCATATTGAGATCAACTCATCACTTACCACTTTGGCCATTCAAACATGAATCAATACATTGCCAAATTAACACATACTAATAAGGCATCTATAAGTACGAAAATGACACTAACCAAACAACATCAAATGGTACCAAATCAACTTATACATGCCAAAATCATCAACTAACATTCAATTAATTACCAACACAAGTCCACCTATACATGCCACTATAACCTTGACCAACACATCAAAAACTATCGATATTTGTGCTGGATAGTATGATAGATCTTTGACGAGCTTCTGAACCAATCAAGCTTCCGGTAATCTAAAAAGTAAAGAAAAGCAATTACGTAATGCTTAGTAAGCTCGTATAAACTTTAAACATAACCTTCTAACAATGAACTTTATAGGTTAAATATAAAGCTATAACAATGCCTCAAGATTTATCAACTCATAAATGAGTAAGCCTATCAACATCACATATATTTTTCATTCCTAACATAATAGGATTTTGTAAGACATATTACACAATCATTTACCATTTCATAAGACTATAACCACTCTATTTACTTACTTTCTATTCCATTTACTTACTTTTGATTCCATTTACTTAATATAAACTTAAATAACATTATCAATTCACGAATTAGTGTTTGTATTCATGACATAGGTAAATTCATCCATAGCATAAGAAAATTTCTCACATATAAATACGTCATTCAACTCATCCATCCTTTTATCATCATATTACACCTCAATTATGAACTTCCCGTTTCATTACCTTTTTTTACCCATTTCAATTGCATAATACAAGACATAAGCATAAACATCAACCATAACCATAAGCTTGATACAAGCCTAAACATCACCATCAATACACAAATTAGTGCATTTATGTATAACTCTTTAGTGACCAACCACCTGGTAAGTCATTTCATAAGGAAATACATCTTTTGATTCATACAACCTTTTCATGAACATAAGCATATTTCCATTTGGAAACTTACCATTTCAAAGTATATCATTAAGATTAAGCATGCTATAATATAACCGTAAGCTTGAGAGAAGCCTAAACACCATCCACAACACATGTTAGTGCATCAAATCATAATTAACATAAGATAATTCATTATACATGAACAATATCACATTAAAGCATCAATTTCATGAACATAGACATATTTTCAATAAACATTTCCTTCTCATCCCTTTTCATAGATTCATGACATAAGTCATTTGAATACTTACCATTCCTTCCCTTTTCATGCCCGTTGAACCATTTAGAATACCATCAAATACACGGGATATCTCACACAAAGTGTGCTAAACATATAATCGTAACATTTCCTTTCCTTTACATCATTGCTCACACAAGCTATGGAGTATCTGCAACCAATGCAGGACCTCAGTCATCAGTAGGACATTCAAGACCAACACTCGAAACATGAAATCCCTAATGACAGGTCATTCGTATCCTATGAATTCCTAACGTTCAACCGAGACTTCATAACCGTCAATTCATCATAATGTGGATATATACACATATATATATTGATTCATTTACATTAAAAAAACATAATAAACATTGAATTTAATTAACATTATAATCATTACAGTTCATACGAGCTTACCTGACTAAATTGCAACAATGACTAAGTACAGGGGCTATTTGGTAATTTTTCTCTTCTCCTCGATTTTCTATTCATTCTTGATCTAAATTAACAATTTCATTACATTCATTAATTCAGAAAACAAAACCAATACATTTTATGCAATTAGTCCTTTTTGACATTTTTACAAAATTGCCCCCAATATTTTACTCCCAATATTTTACTTTATTCAATTTAGTCCCTGAGCCTAAAACATGCAAATTAACCATTTTATTGAAAACCCATGTCAAAAGAATGTTCATAGCTTCCATTACAGCCCATATTTGCAAAAATTTCACATCAATTCCTTACATTTTTACTATTTTGACAATTTAATCCCTAATTGCCATTTTCATAAAATATCATTTAGCAAAACTTATTTATTTCAAAAAAAAAGATCAATAATCCATCAATTAACACCAAAAAATATTCAAAAACATTCATGGTAAGTTCTTTAATCTTTGACAGTTTTGCAAATTAATCCCTGGGCGAGCTAGATTAAGCTAAAACGATCTCAAAAACATAAAAATCATTAAAAACAGGGTTCAAAATCTTACCATGCATTAGAATATATGCTAGTCAAAACTTATGATAAAAAATGGTGTTTCTTCCTCCCCCATTCCGTCATGAAAAACATGGAATGAAGAAGATAGCCACTAATTCCTTTTGTTTATGTCAATTAATTTATTTATTTACTATATTACCCTTGCTTATAAACTAAAATTGTTTAAAAATTACACCTTGAAACCGTCCATTAATGAAAAAAGGTATATTTACCTTTTAAAACCCTAAACTCATGGTTCTTTAGCCCTTTAGTACAATTAAACTAATAATGATTGAATTTTGCATCCTTTACGATTTAGTCCTTTTAATTTAATTAACATCTAAACATTAAAATTTCTTAACGGAACTTTAATACACCCTTAATAACACTCCATAAATATTTATAAAAATACTTATGACTCAATTTATAGAAACAAGGTCACGATACCTCATTTTCTAAAACCACTTGACTTTAAGCTCATACCACTTGAACCTAATTATTATTCCATTTAACCAAAAATCATTAAATAAGGTTTTATTATTACACCAAATATTATTCATAAATATTAAATAATAATATTTATTGACTCACATGTCAGATTTGTGGCCACGAAACTACTGTTCTGACACTTCAAAGAAATGGGCTATTATAGGTAAACTCTAAATCAGTCAGTTATGATTATCTAACACCCTTATAAGATGTAGAAAAATTTCCAGAGAAGAGTTTTCTGGTTAAAGCTAAGATTCCACCACTGCCATATCCTCAACGATTCCAACAAGATACTCAATTGAAAGAATTTTTTTATGAAGAGGTGACTTTTAATGACTTTGATGCTACTAAATCCTAGATATAGATAAAAACTGCTTTACTATTTCCAAGATGGAATTGCTGGCTTCTACAACATTAGAGCTTAATTCTTTAGATGATCCATTAGAACATATTCTACTGGAGGATTTGTCAAGTGATGATGAAGATAAGGAATGTTTGGCTTTGCTAGAAGATAATTTGAAGGAATTCACTTAAGAAGTTCCAGTCGAATCATTAGAGTTATCATCTTAAGAGTATACGCAACCAAAGTCGTTGATTGAAGAGCTAGCTGAATTAGAACTAAAACTTTTGTCTCTTCATTTGAAATATGACTATTTGGGTCTGTCTTTAACTTTACCTGTCATTATTTCAATTGAGTTCACCAAAGATAAAGAAAAAGAGGCACTTGTGATTTTGGAAAGGCACAAAAAGGGAACTGGATGGATTATTTCATATATTCGAATCACGAGTTAGAGGATTCGTAGGAATTACCGAAAGTTAAACAAGGCTACCAGGAAAGATCATTTCGGGTTTTCTTTCCTTAATAAGATGTTGGACAGATTTGATGGGAAAGAATATGATTACTTCCTAGATGGTTATGGTTGGTATGACAAATGGCCATTTGACACCACCATGGTTAATGACAATCCTGAATAAAATGGAGGGAGTTCTCTTTACTTTCTCTATCGTTATTTTATATTTTTAGTTTTTTTCTCATTTAAATAAAATGCTAGACTTAGATAAAAATTTCTTTGGTTCATTACATTAATTAAAATTCTCGCTAGGAGATTGGGACTTAAACGTGACAATCTCTGACCCGTCCAGCCTTTCTTGTGAGTTTAATTTAATGTACTTTTTTGAAAAATATTTTTCTAAGTAGCCTAAAGAATTTAAGTATTTGGTTTGCTAAATAAAGGGTCAACTTTTAATCCAAGCTCCAATTTCTTTGAGTTTTTTTTAGTTTACTTTCAATACAGGAGCTTTGGATCCAAAAAGAAGCTGTCATTGGGCTTAAGACACTACTAGGAAGGGAAATATTCAACCCTTTTCTGCACAAACCTATAGCCCTTACCTTGCTCCACCGCCACTCCCAAGTAGGGTAATAGTGCATCTCACTTAACCTTTTAATGTCGCAGCCTTTAACTCCCTCAATCAACACCCGAACACCTTCATTCCAAGTAACCAACTACCACACCTAAACTATCCTTAAAACCGCCACCCCCTTCAACTCAAAATCGTACCATCAGCTAGTCAACCACCTGCCCGAAACTGAAACCACCCTTAACATATTTTCTAAGTCCCTTCACTTAGCACCATTTCATGAAGTGAATAGTTTGATATAATGGCCATGCTGCAACACATGCAATTGTAGCAACAAGCTCACTAGAGATACTAAAAAATAGTGATGAGTCAATCAGAGATGCATTTAAAATATATATTTCAGAACCCATTTGTTTTTGTGCTTAAATTTCCAGACTTTATACTCGAACCATGGACTCTGGTGTCGAGGAAGGAACAAGGAGATCGCATTCAAAGGGGACTCAAAATAAAGGAAAAGGGGGATCTTATTTTTACTTTATTTTACTTTTTAGGATATTTTAAGTTTTTAGTTTTAAGCTATTTTAGGAATTTATTTCTTGCATAATAAAATAAGAGGCAAAAATCATCAATAAAATTGAACAAATTGCAAAATAAGAAGTGTGGCAGTAGATACGTACATGTCTAGGATTGGATTTGCTTTGGAAAAGCTTGGTATGTAAGTAGTCAAACTTGACTCACCTCTTTTTCCTAGGGTCCTACCTAGTGTACAATATTTATTCACTTCTATATTTTCATTCTCTATATTCTTTTAAACAATGGGGACATTGTTCATCTTAAGTAGGAGGGACCAAAAGTTGAAATTGTTTTCCAAGATACATTATTTTTATAATTATGATTAAGTTATATTTTTTGTTCAAAATTTTGACTTTTTGTTAATTATGCTAACTTCTAGTACAGATAAAGTTCTATTATCTCAATAATTTTTATGTTAGATGAACTATGACATAATGTTACTCTTAATAAATATTGCAAATAATACCATAAAATTTTTAATTCTTTAGGAGAGCTAGACATGCATGAAAGTCTAAGTCTCTAGAATTGACTTAGTAATTTCTTGAGGTGAAATCCTAGGTAGCATGGAATTGTGAAAATGACTTAGGCAAACTTTTGTTTGGACCGATTGAACCTTTCAGCCCAAACTTAATCAATATTTATCCCTTGAAACCCAACTTTGAGATTATATGGCCTAATTTTATTTGAACCTTTGCAATATTTAGCCATCACTTCTCTCATAATTATTTCTAAATTGTCACAAACACTAGACTCAGTACTATTCAGAATATCTCTTTAAAAATAAGTTTGGGGGAGTTGAAAAGAAGTATCAAATGCTCAAAAATTGTAGTACAGATAGTAAAATGCTTGTGCTCAAAAAAGAAGAAGAAGAAGAAGAAGAAGAAGAAGAAAAGCATATGTACTCAAAAGAAATAGATGTACAAAAGAGAATGTGAAAGCAAAATGAGTTGGTTTACTAAAGGTACTTATTCTGAAGGTCCAATCCAAACTGAGTCTAAAGGTTTTAGCTTAAAATTATATATCTTTTACCTACCCCTAGCCCAGCCACATTACAAACTATTTAAAAGACCTTTCGAATCAGATTTCTGTGTTGTCTGCATTAGTAGAGAGAAATTGCTAAGTTCAAAATATGAAGACATAAGTTAAACTTGGTGATTGCAGTTTAGTCTTAAATAAGGGAATAAAAATTAAGTGATAAGAATTAGCATGTATTTATTAAGAAAACATTTAGTGTATTCTTGCTAGCATGATAACAATTTAGAATAATTCAAACAATATGTAAACTTGAGTTGCATAATTTCAAAATTCTTATTCTTAAGCATAATTACACTAAACTCATAACTGTGGGGGAAATGTATTCTAAACATATTTTTCAATGATGACCTCAATCACTTCCTCTTTTCAATTTGTGCATTGCTCAGGGCGAGCAATGAATTAAGTTTGGAGGTGTGGAAACGCAAAAATATATTGACTTTTTCAGCACCTTTTAAGCCCGAATTCATGAAATTTAGTAGTAAATTTGGTCAAAATTTAGATTTTAATTATAAAATAAATAATTTTCATTTAAATTATTAACATATTCAATTTTAATTATTTTTATAATAAATTCTCACAAATTTGGTTTATTTTCGACAGTTTTCCACAAAAGGTTAAAATTTGCTTGGCAAACACCTTGAAAGGCTTGAACCATTGGGGAATTTTTGCATCAAGTGAACCAAGAAGAAGGCTAAATACTTTTCTAGCCAAGGATGTTCCAAGTGATGATTATCTTATGCACTTTATATTTCATTTTTATCCAATGTTAACTGGGTTAAAAATTAATATAAAGCTTGAAGGAGAAAGTGACCCAATTGTGCTAATAAAAGAAGACTGATCCAACAAGAGAAATGGCAGCCCAAAACTGCCCAACTAGCTGACCCAATCAGCTAAATTTTTCTGATTTTTATGCTTGCAAAACAGCCCTCGAAGTTTCCCTGAACTCCATTCAAGCCCTTCCAATTTTTGTGCCTTTGGGGCTAGCTTAAAATAGTAAGTTTGAACTATTCAAACTTGCTTGTTGTATAGCTGGCCAAGGAGGAGTGTGTGGCTGCTAATCATTTGCTATTTTTAGCAACCACTCCCACCTATAAATGCCCCATTTTCTACTTCATTCAATACACCATTCATTATCACACATCTCTCTATATTTCACTCACTTTCTCTCCTCTATTTTTCCCATTTTCTTGTCCATTTCCCTTGCAGATTTCCCTTTTGAAAAAGATTCTTCTTCCACCTTTGAATAGTATCATTCAATTATTCATAGAGGCCTCGGTTCAACAGAATGAGTAGAGAAGAATAGGACCGCACTAGTTTGGCTTTAGAGAAATACTAGATTTGCTTCCCAGTTCCATTCTTTTTAATTTTCTTGATTATGTTGTGATCATGAATATGAATAATTTTGTTGTTGTTGTTCTTGTTCTAATTAAAATGGCTTAAATTAATTCATGTTAGATTGATTGTATTTTTTCCACTTGAATTATTAAAATCGTGTTTAAGTTATTATAGGCCTTGGTGAGTTGTTCATTTAAATAAAATCATGCTTATGTTATACTTGCATTATAAAATGTAAGGTGACGAATGAAGTAATTATTAAGCGATCGAAATTATAATTAATTGACACAATATTTAATTGGTGCATGTTTAATCTTCTAAGGTAGTGAAGGTTAAATTAGCGGCAGTATTAAAAGGTACATTAGTCTTGCATAACTTGCAAGATTATTACGATTAAACTATTTCAATATAGAAATATATTGTTACATCCCTTAATCTTATATGTGCTTATGATGATTGATTAATTTTTGAATTGGAATTGAAGAATGTTCAAGAGATTGGCTAATTTAGTAAGTATGTATCTGTAGTAGCTAACAAAATACCAAGTTGCCGTGAAAATATTCGTAACAACATGAATATGGGTTTAGTAATTCTAATTTAAAGAATGTAATCAATCTAGCATAATTATGTCATTTTGATTAAAACTCATCCTTTTAAAATCGTGCATTGGAATTTTTACTTTTTATTTTTATTACTTATTTACTTTTTATTTTTTAAATCACTTCTTCAAAACAACATATTTTTCCCATCACCAAAGTGTTTGATTTACATTTCATAAATATTTTTCTTTCATAGTCCCTGTGGGTACGATAACTCGACGTTTACTTGTCACTTCATTATTTGATAACGATTGTGTACACTTGCATATTTCCATCATTCCAGGTATACACCTAGAGGCAAAAAGTTAACCCTAGTTATTCATCTTTAGTACCCATATTTGAGCAAGAAAACATTTCTTGATGAAACTAGATACAAAATCTGAGCCAAAATCGTGAATTATTATTTACCCTTTTTCCTTAGTCTTGAATTGCACAACTATTGATGTTTGGCCATGTGTATTAAGGGTTAAGTACATACATTGTGGCGAATGTTGTAAAAATAGAGTGAAATCGAAAGGACCAGTGTGATATAGTGAATATAGGTTTAGCCAGTATGTGCAACAAAAGAAATATTCAAAAAGAAAATCAATACGAGTAGAAAAGTCATTGAAAAGTAAAAGCATTTGTGAGTAAGATGTATTGGAAAAGAAAAAAATGTGAAAAAGTCACAAAAGTAGAAAAACTCGTTCATTAGTGTACAAAAAACTCGTGAGCTAGTCATAATTGTTATGTTATGTTGCGACGTCCTATGTGGAGAAATAAGGAAGGTGAAAGAAGGAGAACTAAGGCCGTGAGCGGGTAAGGGTCACTAAGGTGGGAGAATAGGGAACAATACTATGTGTCAAACTATTTTCATTCTTGAAACTATTTTGATGCTTACTGCTCTTGAATTTCATACCTTTCCTAAGCCTTAGAACGTTAAAAGTCGAAAACTCCTATCTGATCTAGTTACACTTATTCATGAATTGACATTATATTAAACAATTGCATTTTTGACTGTTTGTATTCTACTAGGATAATCAAATTACCTGTATGATTTATTGATAGAATCATATGTTTGAAAACCTTAATGTCTGTATTATATTAAACTTAGGTGTTCGATATCAAAAGTGGTAAGTCAGCTATATATCATGCCAGGATTACGTGTAAGCATGAAAATACCAAGTTATGTACTTCAACACCAGTCATTGTATCATACTTTCTCAAGGGACGTCTTTTATTTTTTATTTTTTATTTTGCTTTGCCTGAGGATAATAGAGAAGCTTGAATACAATAAATTTTAGTATGTTTTATTTATATTTTCTTAGTTTATTTTAAATTCAATAAAAAGTGCATTTTGAGTCTTTTATAGACCTTAGGGGTCGAATGAGGCCTAAAGGCAAGCTAACATAGTTAGTCAGTCTGCAAGAGACCATTCAAAGGCATAAGAACTCAAAGCTAGTCGCTATGTTGCAACATGGGGAGATTAAGGTCACAATATAGGGAGTAGACTACCATAACCACTATACTACCTTGGGTGTTGTGACATAGCCAAGGGAATCACTTATGAGTCAGGGGTGATTTGGTCTGCACAATGGAAATTTAAAACATGAGAATGTCAGCTGACATAGGGCTGAAGATGACGGCAACCTTAACTCTATAAATGGGCTCTCAAAATACTTGTTTAGGACAACTTGTTAGACTTTAAGTTTTTCTTTATAATTTCAGTTTGTAGTTTTTAGGCTTAGGTATATTTTTAGTTCTTTTTTTTTGTTCTTCGAAGAACGTGGATTGTAAATGCAATCAAACGCTAGTTGATTTTCTACGCTTCATCTTGTAAATACAAAATAGGATTCTCTAAACTCTACTCTTGATTTGTTATTTATCTTCATCTTTCTATTCAAGTTTATTATGTTCATGAGATCCATCAGGAACTAATTCACTTATTAGGGATTAGCGAGTGGAGGTGTGATTAATTAATTTTTATGTAGGATTTTCGTAGTGCATCAGTTGTTTGGGAGAGGAAGTACTTAAACCCTAGGCTTGACGACCCTATGAAGTCATTTATGTGGGAATTAACCCAAAATTGGTGTGGCCTATCCATGAACACCTTAGCCCCAAACCGGTTTGAACTGTGAGGTCAATAAATAAGTAGTTCTTGTCAACTCATTAGTTTAGTGGGAGATCGAGAAATCTTGCTAGAGTAATGTCTAGTTGATTGAGTAGAAACTAGAAATAAGAATTAGTTATGACCGCCAAAACAAGTTAATTACCTATGCTTAGAATTGGTTAAAGTCTATAAACTAAGTTTTCTGATGTACTTTACACTTAGGTTTTTATTATTTCTTCTTCATTATTTATAAAAACCCAAAAATACTAGCTTTTATGTTTTACCGTACTATAACTTATTTAAACTAGTAATTAGATCTATTTGTGTTTAGGTTAGAATTAATTTAGTACTCACCTCTCTTGGGTACGATCCTCGAAATACTCACCTACTTTATTGTAACTATATTACAACTTGACTCATATACTTTTAGACATAGCTTATTCCATATCTTTTGTGCAGGATTCACACTTTCGACGTTGGTACATCTGGAGGCGATCACAAGGCCACAAGATAGACAAAATTTAAGAATAGTTTTTCTAGCTGAAATGTCATTCTCTTCACCCAAAAGATCTTGAAAGAGATTACTATAGATTCTCTAAGTATTACTACATAATTGGAGGATTAGACGATGCCAATCAAAAGTAAGCGTTTCTCAAATAAGTCCAAAAATAACTCAGTGACAAGATTCGAAGCCAACTAGCGGTAACAAACCGTTCCATCTCCACTGATCACCTTTGAGATTTTTATAAGCTTTGGTGATTATTTTAAATTTTTGCTTGAGTTACTTGAGTGATGGATATGGTATCTTGTATTTGCTCAATTTTCGATCAGGTGTAGGTTGTTACATTTTCTTTCACCTTCAACATTTGGCAACCTCGTTCACTTTAAAAACCGGTTTTACCAAAATCTCATGAAATCCAATAACAAAATTTTTGGGGCATTATATTAGTTGTCATGCCCTTGAATCATTGGTGCAGTGAGACTTTCATCCTTTTACTCTACGAGTGGATCATTTTTTATATGGACATGTTCAAGAGTTACCTTTTTCATGCTCCTTTCATGCCTCAGAGTGGTAGTACTTTTGGGGAGACATGCTTCTTGATTCCTTTTACCACAAACAGAATAGATTTTTATAGATGAGAAAGTTTTACGACCCACAACTATGATGGCTATAGAAAATGTGCCTTGGTAGAAAATACGGAGATGGTGAAAGCATATATGTCCAAAATTCGTTTAGGAAATATGTCAAAGTTAGCACATGAGAGTTTTAAAAAGCTTCTAAAATGAGCCTTTGTATTGATATCTAAATAAAAAAATCTAATGAAATAAGTACCGATGTATTGATGTGTTCAAAGTGTATATTCAAAAGATTAAGATTTTAAAGACCATTTGTATAACAAGCACACAAATCAATGTATAATATATCTATTTGCAATGAAATAATTGTTCAAAGCAAGTATTCTAAGGATCAGACCCACGTGGATAGATTTCACAATTTTAAAAAATGGATTGAATCTTCAATAGTTTAAGTGAAGAATTGTTCTTGCTATTTTGATTACCTTCCTAATAAGCCTCAAGATTATTGAGAAGTTTGATTATGAGTTTACAACTAAAAAACTAATTATCAAACTAAAGTAAAAACCTCAAAACACCAAAATGGCCATCTTAAAAACTTTCGTCTTTCAAGAATATAGGAAGTGGTTAATCATTAATCTTTGCTACTGAATTAATGGATTGTTGATTAAGCTGAAATGATGTATCACTAGATTTAGACTTAAAATAGATCTCTTAGTTCTCATTTAGCCCTAAATTTTATCTCTTAATTTGCAACTCTTGCTTCTAGTGTCATAGGGATAGAACTTAAGTCTCACAAACATGCGTATGCTTTTCAGAGAGTGGCAGGAACTACTCTTGTGGTAGCACATATGTTTGTTGTTCGACAAGCCCTGATTAAGGAATTACGAAGGTATGGTGCTACTGAATTTCTGGTATTTCAAGGGTTGATCCCTTAATTGCTGAAGTTTGGTTGGAATCGACTAAACAAGTTTTGCCACAACTTGAATGCACTATGCATGAATGTGTAATCTATGTTGTTTCTCTACTGCAAGGAGAAAGATATACGTGGTGTCAAACAGTAATATGCCACGTACCTACTGAGCGAACCGATTGGGAGTTCTTTCAAGTAGAATTTTAGAAAAAGTACATCAGAGAATTGTACATAGATGATCAAAAACAAGAATTTTTGGTATTGAAACAAAATGAAATGTTCGTAGCTAATTACAAACGCAACTCATTAAATACTCGATAAACTTAGAGTACAGCTTGTATCAAATCAAATTTCAGAATTTGTCGAGCGAGTGAAAATGGTAGAACAAGCTTTGGGTCTCGAAAAGATAATAGAGCTTGCACAAGTTGATGGAAAATTAACAAGGATTGGTAGTTCGCATCTTCTACTTAAATGAACTAGGGTTTCTTGTGGAAATTGAAGATTGACTTCTACGTTAGATAGATTTGATAGAAATTGGTAGCTCGGGCGTACGTGGTACGGAGTCGAGAGGAGGGAGACATTATTGATGTTATAGTTGGTATTTTTCTACTATTTTCCATGCCTTTTTATGCTTTGAAAGGCCCTGGATCCTGGCATTCTTATATTAATGTTGAATTGGTTAAATCAGGGAGTTTAAAATATGAGACATCGAAAGTAGATATGGTTGTATTGATTCCTTTGAGACAGTCAGTGTTAGTCGATTGAGTGTGTAGCGGTGTCCGTTAGAGATTTAGAACATATTAATTCTAGTCAAATTGTTGATTATGCCCTTCGAAGATTTTGATATGATTTTTGGTATGGATTGGCTAATCGAGCATGAGGTGATATTAGACTGTTGTAAAAAGAAGTTTTTGGTTTAGAGCTCTAATGGTAACCAATAGAGGTGAATGGTGTTAAAACAAGTGGTTCAACTTGTATCATTTCGGTAGTTTGAGCTAATAAACTCCTAAATCAAGGATGTGAAGCTTTTTGGCCTATGTTATTAACTCGAATGCTGGTGATAGCTAGATAAGCAAGACTCGAATTGTTTGTGACTTCCCTGATGTGTTTCCCGAGGAATTACCGAGATTACCATCAAATCGGGAAGTTGAATTCACAATTGAAGTATTCACTGGTACGGCTCTAGTGACGATTTCCCCTTATCATATGGCATCGAAAAAGCTGAAGGAATTGAAAGTTCAGTTGCAAGATTTATTGGACTGCGGCTTTATTTGATCTGAGGAGCTCCAGTATTGTTCTTTAAAAAGAATGACAGTTCGATGCAACTTTGTATATACTATCAGTAACTAAATAAGCTGACGATTAAGAACCGATACCCTTACCTCGTATCGTTGATTTATTTTATCAGTTGAAAGGAGCTTTAGTCTTTTCCAAGATTTATTTGAGATCAGGCTATTATCAATTGAAAGTGAAAGATAGTGATGTACCGAAAATGGTATTTTGTACGTGTTATGACCAATATCAATTCTTGGTGAAGCCTTTCAGTTTGACAAATGCTCCAAAAGCATTCATGGATCTCATGAACCGCATTTTCCTACCATATTTAGATTAGTTTGTGGTTGTTTTTATTGATGACATTTTGAGCAATTCAAAATCTGAATCTCAACACAAACAACATATTCAAATTGTTTGGAAATTTTTTTGAGAAACACAATTATGCGAAAATCTTAGCAAATGTGAATTCTGGTTAGCCAAAGTTGTGTTTCTGTGGTATGCCATTTCCACAGATGGGATTTGGGTTGATCTAAAAAAGATCGAGGCTATCTTACAGTGAAAAGTACCGCAAATTGTGTCAGAAGTCTGTAGTTTTTTTAGATTGGTCATTTATTACTGAAGATTTGTAAACAGAGTTTTGAAAATAGCTATGCGGATGAAGAAATTGTTACAAAAGAATGTTCAATTTTTTTGGAGTGATCAATGTTAGGAAAGTTTCGTGAACTTGAAAAAGATGTTAATTGAAGCGCCAGTTCTAACTTTATCAAAATTGGGGAAAGACTTTGTGATATATAATGATGTTTCATTGAATGGTATAAGTTATGTTTTAATACAAGACGGGAATGCAATTGCATATGCATCCTGCCAGCTAATAACATATGAACGCAACTACCCGGCTCACGATTTAGAGCTAGCCACTGTGGTTTTTGTTTTAAAGATCTGAAGGCACTATTTGTATGGTGAAAAGGGTCATATTTATACTGATCACGAAATTCTTAAATTTCTCCTACCCCAAAAGGAGTTGAATTTGAGACAATGTCGCTAGATTGAACTTTTCAAAGATTACGATTACGTAGTTGATTACCACCCTGGTAAAGCTAACCTCGTAGCTGAGCCGTTAAGAAAAAAAACAGTAGTTAAGTTGTAGGCGATGTTCATTCAACTCAAAATTAACAGTGATGGTAGCTTCTTGGCTGAATTGAAATTCAAACCAATGTTTTATGAACAAATCAAGGAAACGCAATTTGTTGATACCAAGTTGTCAGAAAAAAGAAAAAAGGTTTAGCATGGCTCGATAGAAAACTTCACAATTGATGATAGTGGTTGTCTAAGGTTTCCTAATCAAATTTGTGTTCCAAATGTTGTCAATTTAAAAAATTAATACTTTGCAAAGCTCACGATATCCCTTTTTCTATGTACCCTGGCGAAACAAAAATGTATCATGATTTACATGAATTGTATTGGTGGTCCGATAAAAAAAGAGAGATAGTTCAATTCATTGCTAAATGCTTATCTTGTCTGGGAGTTAAGGTGAAACATCAGCTTCCCACCCAAATTCTTCAACCTATCTTGATTCTTGAATGTAAATGGGAGCGCATTGATCTATCGTAATTTGGCGTAGTAGATTAAACTAGATTTCATACTTAAGGAGCTCAAATACAAGCAATTGCATTATGGTTTATTTAGTTTCCTTATTTTAGTTTGCATTCAATAAAAAGTGTCAAATGAGTCTTTTTATGACCTTAGGGGCCAAATGAGGCCTAAAGGTGAGCAGGACATCATTTAAAGGAAAAATAGCTCCAGGTTGGTCACTGTGTTGCAACACGGAAATTCCAATGTCACAACATAAGGAACAGAATACAAGAATTCCAAAACTTCCATTACTGTACCAACACAACCATAAGATGTCGTGACAGACCTCTAAAGCCAAACATAATCTAGAGTATATTGCCTTCGGTGTCTCAACACAGGCACTAGGTGTCGTAACACTGGCCTTGTACAAGAAGGATTACGAGTAAGGGGTGTTTTGGTCAGCACAACAAAAATTAACACGAAAATGTCAACAGACCTATGGTTAATGATGATGACCAACCCTAACTACATAAATAGGCTCATTAAACACTTGTTGGAGGACAACTTTCATAGTTTAGAATTTTTCTTCGTAATTTTAGTTTCAATTTTCTTTTTTTAGGCTTTAAATTTATCTTCAGTTATTTTCGTTCATATTCTTCAAAAAACTTGATTTGTAGCTGCAATCAGACTATTGTGGATTTCTGCACTTTCATCAATCAAATACAATCAAGATTCTCTTAAACCTTATTCTTGATATTTTTTTTTGCATATCTTATTTATCAATTTTATTGTGTTTTTGGATTCCATGAGGAACTAATCCTCTCATGAGGGTTAGTGAGTGGAAGTGTGATTAACTAATTGTTATGTAGGGTTTTCTTAGCGGATCAGTTTTTTGTGAGAGGAAGAACTTAAACCTTAGGCTTGATGACAATAGGAAGTCATTTAGGTGGGAATTAAACAAAAATTTGTGTGGCCTATTCGTGAACACCTTAGCCCTAAACCGGTCTGAACTGTGAGGTCGAGTGATAAGTAGTTCTTACCGACTCGTTATTTTAGTGGAAGATCAAGAGATCTTGTTAGGGTAACGACTAGTTGGTTGAATAGAAACCTGAAATAGGAATTAGTTATGACCACCAAACAAAGCTAATCACCCATGTCTAGATTTGATTAAGTTTAGAAATTAGTTATCCGAAGCATATTTTAATTATGTAATTTTTATTTCTTTATTTATAAAAACCTAAAAATCTTTTCCTTATGATTTATCATAATATAATTTATTTAGATTACTAATTAATTCTATTTGCGTTCAGGTTAACATTAATCTAGTACTCACCTTTCTTGGGTACAATCCTGGGAGTACTCACATACTTTGTTGTAACTATATTACAACCTAACCCATGTATTTGCAAACACCGCCTCATTCTTACATCTTTAGTTGCAGTATTCACAATCTGGGTGTTGGTACATCCAGAGGCAGTCACACATAGCGATGGATTTCATAACAGGGTTACCGTTGTCTCCAAGCAAAAGAAATGTCATTTGGGTGAAAGTTGATCAATTTACAGTACAAAATAAGCCTATTTTGTATATGTTATCATCTCCATAGGGATAAGTAAGCCAATTTACAGTACAAAGTGATAAGTAAGTAAAAATGAGTTATCATCTCCATAGGGATTGTTTATGTTAATCGATTATTTGGAAAATTATAAATTCACAATTTGGTATGAAAACACAATAATTTTGGATAGTGATGATTAAACTAAGTAAAATTAACTAGATGCAAAGATTGATCCCTAATGGAATTTTTACTCTAAATGCAAATTACCTAGAAGGATAACTGAATGGCTTTAGCAACAAAAACAATCAACATAAAATAGGCTAGGATAATTATATTAATCAACTCAATTCATTTTCATCATGCTTAATAATGTTCGGAAAACATTCCATGGCAACTCGATCTTTAATGAGTTTGGAAACCAAATTAAGCCCTCTCAATTCTTTTACTTAATGAAATATGCATTTTATTAATCATATTAGACTAAGGTTTCTTAGCATTTATATGAGGTCACAGGGACATTTACTTTTGCAACAATTTAGTCACATGAACCTAAACCCTATGCAAGATAATAGAGCTAACTAAAGATATTATGAACCTCAACTTAGTCGGGTTTAATGATCTAAATTGAGCATTACACTTTTCAATAATGTGTCTATTAATCATCATCTGATTAAGATCGTGCAACTAATCTAAATGCATCCAATCACGTATGAATGAAATACATCTTGATTTAATTAAAAATATGATCGACTGAGGCACAAACATGTTAAACAAGAATCAAATAAATCTTACTGAACTACCATAATCATCCTAGAAAAGTAGGATTTAAAATATCATAGTTGATGTCAAAAAAATAAACTCAAAGCAAAAATAATTAAAATAAATAACAAGAGGAAATAGTAAACTCTATTCAGTTCAGAAGCCTTTTGGATCTATTTTGACTGATGCGCTCCTTTGTTCTGATAGATGCTTCAATGTTTCTTTGCTAAGGGTTTCAAGGTGACTAGACAAAGAATGCTTTTGACAAAGCTTATGTTGGCTAAAGAATAGAAAGGGAGATGGTGGCTATGCAAGGAAAAGGGAAATGAAAGAGAGAATGACAAATGAGAGAATGAATGAGAAATGAGTGTTGAGGGATGAGGGATGATTTAAGAAGTGATAGGTGCATAGTATTTATAGGTGAAGTTAAGGGTAGAGTTTGCTAAAATAGAAATTAAATTCCTCTATTTTCTCTCACATATGGCCGACAACAATTCATGGAAAAGGGGATGATTGAGTCTTCTCAATTTGAATTCAAGCCAAGGCTATTAGTAGCCATAGGGTGGACTGTTTCAACAGAAAAGTTGTTAGGCTAATTTCTGATTATTTTCCAACTATAAGGACCTTCAGTTAAATACCTTAAATCTTGATTTTAGGCAACCATCTACTTGTGTCAAAACTAGGCTTTAATTCTCCCTTATTGGATAGTTTTTTAGTCCAAAAATTTAGCAGCCATGTCCATCTTTTAGTACATCTTTTACTGGGTCAAATTATCAACCTCATGACCCAGTTTGCATGGTTTTGTCATCTACATGAATTGATTTGTGGATGTCCAGGTTTCATTCATATTAATCACATCTTCAATGGTCCTCCTACATAGTGAAAAATCACATATTAATAAATTAACATGAAATAAAATAAAATATGTACAAAAATCATATAATTAAACACAATTTCACATACTTTATAAATCCATACCCAATATTACTAATTAAGTAAAATTCATTTATTTTAATAACAATTACTCAAGGTGAACATATTTATTAAGTAAAGAGTTGGTAAAAATATATTGAAAAGCCCTATATAATTTCGAGTTTACACACCCCCAAACTTAAACCATTGCTCGTCCCAAGAAATGTTCATGCACAGCACAACTTTTTGCTAAGGCAATTTTGCTAAATGATAAAGTAGCATCAATCTTCGCACATAATCATGCATCAACAAAATCATGCTAAAAAACCTACCTTCTATTGATAAGTAGCTCAAATTCAAATATTATTTCCAAACTTTATACTAAGTACATCATAATATCAACATGAATCATAGTTTGCATGAATTTTCAAAGTCATACATAACATTCACTCATCAATATGCTTTCCTTGTTAACTAAACATAGAAACTCCAAAGTTTAATTAGTGGCCTTCATAAGTTGAGCTTAGTAATTCCTCTCCACTAATGTGGTCGGTATAATCATCCAATCAATAAGTCTTTTATTAGGTTGTAATGAGGCCAGGCTAAAGGTAGGGATAAAGAGAAATGAATTTTTAAGTTCAATAATCTTAACCCTAACTTGTCTTGGATCTTTATGTATCACAACCTTCATAAAATTGAGTTTTTGGAACACCCCCAAACTTATTTCAAACTCATGCTCAACTTTTACTTTCCAGACTTTGGGCAAACTTTTCTTTGGTTTTTATTCTTTTGAGCAAAATTACCTTTGTTCTTTAATTCATTCATTCTTTTTTTAAACATGTAAAGAGCATGTACATCTTTGTGTTTTTCCTCAAACTTTGATCACCAAGATAAATTCAGTTAAGATAGGTGCAAAAGAACAGGATAAAATAAAAAAGATGATAATACGGCTTATGATGTAGCTAATTTGCAATAAACATACCATTAAGCTTAAAAATTAAGTTCCAAGGGTTAATTTAAAAAGGTCGTCTTGAGAGGCTCAAACAATCCAAACAAAGTATGCCTATATCATATTAGATTCTTATACCTCTTAGGATTTCACCCCAAGAAAGTTACTAAGTCAATTCTAAAGACTTAAACCTTTATGCATGTTTATTTCTAAAGAAATCAAATTTTCATGGAAAATACTACGTAAGTCTAAAGAACATACAAGTATTCCATCACTCAAGATAACATAAGAATAACTTAGATAAAATCAGAAATCATGCTTGCATTTGAACACACTTATGAAAAACATTCTATTTGGACATTCATTTATTTCAGCATACTTAAGTAAAAATATTGAAACATACTTTAAAAATTCATGTGAAAGGCCTTACCTCCCCTTTAAAAGAATCAATATTCTCATTGCGAAAACAAAGTAATGAATGATACCCGAACACCAGGTAAGGTTGCAATATAATAGTCGTTTTTAGTAAAATTGGAAGAATGGTTTTGGGATGACAAATACGATGTAAAAATATTTATTTATTATTATTTTAATGTCTACAGCATGTTATTTGTATCGTATAAAAATTTCGTTAAGAAATTTTACCGTTTGCATGCTTAATTCGATAAAAAGGACTAAATTGCAAAAGGTGCAAAACTTGAGTTCTATAAGCTAAAGGGATCTAAAGGTTATGCTATTAAATGGTTGGGGGTTTTATGTGGTAAATAGACCATTAATATATTGAGTGGAATTTGATGGACATCTTTAAATGATTATGAAAGGTTAATAATAATGTTATTTATGTAAATTAGTAAAAAAATAAGTAAAATTAAAGAAAAACAAATTGTCATCTTCAACCAAAATTATGTCCACCGAAAATTAAAGCTTAGAAACTCCATGGGAGGAGCTTGAGATTCGACCAACACTCATTTGCTTGCATGTGAGTATTTTTCATCTCGTTTTTTATGATTTCTACGTTTTTGAAGTCACTGTATCTTAATCTAGCTAGCCCAGGGACTAATTTGCAAAACTGTTAAAATAGGAAAGTTTTGCCATGCATGAATTCATGCTGTTTATGAAGTTTGATGGTAGAAAATAAATTTTCTATGTTAGATAAACAACTTTTGTAAACTGTTTTTTTGTTGAAAATGTCAATTAGGGATTTATTTATAAAATTTGGAAAATACAATGTGAAATTGTGAAAATAATGAAATGTACGAGCTTCTATGAGCCTATAAGAAATTTGGCTAGACTTGGGTAGGGATGAAGTTGCATGAATTTCATTTTTTGAGCTTAAGGACTAAATTGTAAAGAAATTAAATTGTTAGGGGTAAAAAAATAATTTTGGAAAAATATGAATTTGGATTAAATTGAATAGAATGGTTGTTGAATGAATTGAATTTATTCATTTAGGGCAAGATAGTCATCGTACGACTTTCGATCAGGGCAAAGATAAAGTTTCAGACTAATCGACTCCCTATTTATGATTTATCATCAAGGTAATTTTGTATGTTTAAATAGCATTTTAAATTTATGTTTTAAATGCTATCATTTTATATTATCATATTATGTTTCGGTAGAAAAATCCAACGGCGTATCGATGATCATCGATCAATGAAAAGGGATGGCGATGACCATCAACTATGAAAAGGGATCGTGACGACCATCAACTATGAAAAGGGATGGTGACGACCATCGACTATGAAAAGGGATAGTTTCAATTATCGATTATGAAAAGGGATAGTTTCGACTATCAACTATGAAAAGGGATGGTGACAACCATCAACTATGAAAAAGGATGGTTACGACCACCGATTAATGAAAATGGATGGTTTCGGCCATCGAATATGAAAAGGGATGGTGACGACCGTCAAATATGAAAAGGGATGGTTTCGACCATCATTAGCACACTTCGTGTGAGCTTCGATAAGGGATTTCGATGCAATTTACTTATTATTATGGAAAGGTAGAAAGTGTGTGTATTCATAATTATGGATAGTATGAGTTCATATGATTTATACTTATGAAATTTATCTTATCATGTGTTGATTTTGAATTTATGTGATTAGGCACTAATTTGGGTTGTTGGTGATGCTTAGGCTTGTGCCAAGCTTGTGTTGGATTTATCCATATTTATTTTAAGCTTATGCATTGCAATAGTAAGCATTGTTTATGAATTATGAACTTACTAAGCATGATATGCTTACTTTGTGTTCTTTTTCTATGTTTTACAGTTAATCGAAAGCTCATCTGGGTTGGAAGATTGTCGGAGACCTATCACACTATCCATTGGCTATATCAGTAGATTTCGATGTTTTTAAGTCATGCTTATAATGGCATGTATAGGTGTTTCGTTTTTGATGAAATGGCCAATATGTTTGGTTTGTAATTAAGGTACTTTGGTTAATGGTATTTTGGTATTTTGGTGCTCGTTGGCTAATGTTGAAGTGGTTAGAAATGTATGTATAGAATGACTCTTGTGGTATGGTTGAATATGATCTTGGTATATGGCCATTATGGTAGAATTTTGTATGGAAATTTGGTTTCAATTGTTGAGTTGTTAAATGGCTAGGTTATGCTTGTGTTTTAGTATATTTGATGTCATGTGAATTGAGGTGCCTTAGGGCATATTGAATGTATGAATAGGTACCATATTGTGCTAGCTTGATTCTGCATATTTTAGGTACACTTTGGATGCTTGAAATAAGTGCAAATGGGTTGTATGTGTGTGCATAATTTGGGTCAAGAAAATGGCTTGAAAATGGCATATTTCTTGTCATAAGACATGGGTGTATGTCTTAGCCATGTGTCATGCGACACGACCATGTGTCCCCTGTAGGTTTTTAAAGGGTTTCAAGTCAGGTAGTTACACGGCCTAGCACACAACCTACCACATGGGAGTGTGAGGCCATTTCGAGAGTTACACAGCCTGGCACACAGGCGTATGGCTTGGCCGGGTGACCCAAGTTAAAGAGTTACACAGGCACAGACACGGGCTAGGACACGGCCATGTGTCCCTACTTCGAATGCCCACACGGCCTGATACATGGACGTCTGTCCCAGCCGTGTGAGCACACGGCCTGGTCACAAGGTCGTGTGACCTCTGCAGTGTGAAAGTTATCAATGTTTTTCCAAAAATTCTATATGTTTTTTATTTAGTCCAGAATCGTTTTTGAAATGTTTTTAAGGCCTTGAGGGCACGGATAAGGGACGATATGCATGTGATTGAATGAAATATGACATGATTCACGAAATGTATTAAAATGAATGTTTGAATTTTAAATTTTACTATAATACTCTGTAACCCTATTTTGATGACAGATACAAGTTAGGGGTGTTACATGCAAGAAAAGAGAGGTGAGTCATAAAGACTGCTTAAGTACCTAGTCTTTCTTAACAATCCAGTCCTAGAAATGTTCATTGCCATTACCACATCACTTTGCTTTCTGTATCGCAGAGGCATAGAGCTTATTTTGTTCATGCTTGGAATTTATTATACGAAACAAAAATTTTAACTAGAAAACAAAAATAAACACCTAAAAAGAAATAAAAAATAAAGATAAGAAATTCCCCCATTTTATTTATTTGACTTATTCTCGTCATCTTCCTCCTTTGGTGTTTCATCCTCGCTTGCATTCTCATCTTCCTTCCATGCCTCGAAGATATGATCTGGGAACTCAAGAGCAAAATTTTTAGAGATATTATTAAAAGTATTTCTTACAGAATCATCTCTACTCTTTGCATATTTCCAATAAGCTTGTTGTTGGTTATGCATAAAATTCTTCATATCCATTATAATTGACATATCCATTAAAATTCAACTCAGTTTCAACTAGCTCATTAGCATTCGGCTCCTCTCTTGGTTCAGAGACTTCCGGTTCTTCCTCAGATTTTACTTTTTCTATCTCAATAACTGAGTTAGCTTCTATTTCGGATTTGTTCGATGACTCATCAATTTCTGGTTCTGTTGGTTCACTTGGTTCAATTGGGTTCAGCTCATGGACATTCTCCACTAACCTTTGAAGATCATGGGTTGTAATGCAACCTTGAACATATGGGCCCTTCAGGTTTACTTTTGTTTTAACTTGGGCCCTTAAGCAAAGTAAAGTTATCAATGATTGGAAGTAAGCACTTCTGGTTTTCTTTCTAGCACAATCATGGATTTCCTTGAGAATGATCTTCCCACCATTGATAGACCTTTTTGTCATAGTTGCATACAAGAAAAGTATTCGCTCCATCAAGATGGTGGAATTTTGTGAGATAGGCATGGAACTATAACGAACAAAGTAGAACCATACCTTAGCCAATGGTTTTAGATATTCCCTTCGGCAAGATTAATTACCATACTTTCTTATAATCCATTGGGATCCCGAATTTGTCATAACATTAAGCACTTGTTGAAGAAAATCTCAATTTATATTTGTCATCAAGGAATAGTATTCATCTTCATCAACATCAGGTAGTTTAAAAAAATCATTAATGGACTTGGAAGTTAGAGGTACCTTTTTCTTGTGAGCAAGAACTTCAGTAGCATTTGACTTAGTCAAATTGGCATAGAACTCTTGAACTAACTCCTCTTCGGATAATGATCATGCATCGTAAAAATAATTCCAATTGAGGGCATCAATCGTCCTTCTAATTGGCAAAGGCACAACCATCTTATCATTGCTTTCCAAGTTGAAACATTTTTTTGGCATCATAGATTAATGTAACACCTCTAACCCGTTTTCGTCGCCAAAATAGGGTTAAGGAGCATTACCGTACAAACGAAACATTTAAACATACATTTTATACGTAATCATAAACACGTCATTAACACACGCATTATAATACCATTACAAATCATCCTATACATGCCATTATAAACCGTAACCAAATTACCAAATTGTCCTCTAGATAGTGTGACAGATCTCCGACAAACTTCCACCCGATTGAGCTTTCAATAATCAATAAAGTAAAGGAAAATAATTATGTTAGCAATGAATGCTTAGTAAGATCGTATAAACTTTAAACATAATAATTCATTTCAATAATGAAATTTATATGATAAATATAAACCTATACCAATGCCATAAGATTTATAAAATTATTTAACCATCAACTCACAAAGGAGTAAGTCCATCAACATCACATATATTTTTCATTCATAGCATAATAGGATTTTAGAAGACATATTACACAATCATCAACCTTTTCATAAGATTATGAAACATTCCACTTACTTATACTTACTTCCATTCAATTCCAAATGCTTAACATAAGTCTAAACAACATTATCATTTCACGACTTAGTGTATTTATCCATGATATAGGTAAATTCATTCATAGCATTATTAGATATCTCATATATAAGTACAACATTTGACTCATCAATCCTTTTATATCATCATATGATATACCAATTATGAACTTACCATTTAATTCCCTTTTCTTACTCGTTTCATTTGCATAGTACAAAGCATGAACATAAAAATCAACCATACGTGTTCCTGCCATCCACAATCTCAATCGGTGAATTGTAACATTCAATTCAAACACCAAATATAAGACAAGTCCATCAAAATCACTAAACAAGTTACCTTATCGAGATTTATAATTTGATGAACGACTTACGGATACGAGTACATTGATTAATCCAACCGAAACACACCAGATGCTTATAAGAGTTAATCCATCTGAAACACACCAATGCTCATAAGAGCTAATCCATCTGAAACACACCAATGCTCAAAAGAGCTATCCATCCAAAACACACCAAAATAGAGAGTATAACACAAAAGTTCCCAAAAATGATGAACCTCTGTCCACTCGCGAAAACAGTCTCCACAATAATCTCGACTCCAATCCCCCATAACACACCATATCTTGATTGTACTCTAACCTGCATTCAATTCGATCCAAGTATTGAATTTCAACAAATTTTCTCAAATAACATACACATTTATAATAAAATATATCTACTATACTATTTTAAATAATCTAATATATCATATAGACGCTAAATTTTAAACCATACAAACTTACCTGATAATTTATAGCAATGACTAAGTACAATGGCTATTTCGTAATTTTCTCTTCTCCTCGATTTTCCACTCGTTCTTGATCTCTCATGCAAAGCCAAGAAGTAACCGAAACTACTTAGGTCAAAAATGGTGTTTTCGGCTAAAGTTTGAAGAAAAATGAAGAGAATTTTATCAATGTTTCAGTTTGATTCATTAAATTAACTTATTTACAACTTTGTCGTTAGACATACCATATTTTTTATCATTTTTCATTTCAACATGTCGTCCAACGTATTGGCTATGGTTAAATTACCATTTAGATCCTTCCTCATTTATTAATTAAGTCATTTGATCATCTAAATGTTATAATTACCATATTTTGCACCTTTTACAATTTAGTCTTTTTTTAATTAATTAACTATCTAAATATTAAAATTTCTTAACGGAACCTTAATACAATCTTAATAATTGTTTTTTTACCACCTCACAAAGAAAATATTTTGTTGCAAATGAGCAAGATATTGAGGAATTGTCCGTACATAAAATCATAATTATTGATACGGGCCTTTTCCACATAAAAAGGGAATCTTTTGTTACAATAGAAGCAAAAATGATGTGGATTATGCAAGAATCAAAATCGATTTGCTTTATAAAAAGAAGATATCAATGAACTTCTATGAAATGGTTTAACGAGATTCAGCCAATTGTCTTGATCGTCGGATATGATTGAGAAATAGGAATCCATGTTATCAAAAGATTTTCTGCGACTATTTCTAGTATGGAATGAGTCAATCAAACACTTTGGTATCTTACTGACCAAAAATGGTGATATTGTTCCTCCATTGATCAAGAATTTTGATTTTTGAAAAATATTATGATCATCCAATAAGAAAGGTTTCAATTTTTTCAAATGAACGATTTGAATACCTATTGATTCTAACAACTGATTGCAAAGTTCATCATTCAGACCTTTCAATTCATATATGTGGATCTCAGACCATATTTACAACTCAGTTTATAGAAATGAGGTCTCGATACCTTATTTTCTAAAACCTCTTGACTTTAGGGTCATACCATTTAAACCTAATTATTCTCTCAAATAGCATAAATTACCAATTCAACATTTATTTTAATACCATATTTGACTCATAAATATTAAATAATAATATTTACGAACTTGCTTGTTGGGTTTATGGCCCCGAAACCACTATTTTTGACACCATTGAAAAATGGGTTGTTATAGTTGGTTTTTGAAGATAGAATCAAACCTTTCTTTCACTTCCTTGTCTTGAATCACAATGGGATTTTTGGCAGAGGTCTTGGAAGATCAAGTTATTTTGTGAGACATGGTGATTTTCCCTGAAAAATAGGCAAAGTTTGACAATTGATGAAGTAAGGGATTTTGCGGCAGCGACGGGTTTGTGGCAGCAATAGGCTTACGGCAGCGACGGGTTTGTGGCAACGATAGGCGTGCAGCAACGATATGGTTGCTCTGGCAAAATCTTCACGGTGGCAGTAAGTTAGGGTTTTGCAACAAAAGAATGAATTTGGGGAGAATTTTCGAGATTTAGGCCGACAGCTAAGAGGAAAAAGAATGAGTGGCTAGGGTTTAAGCTAATTTCTTGAAGGGTTGTGAGGATTATGGTGGTAGAAAGGGGTTTGTATAGTGGTGAATTAGGGCAATCTTATAGAAAAATTTTAACTACTTAAGTGACTTGGGTGGCAAGTATAGATGGAGGGAAAAGTGGTGGCACAATATTAGGGTTTTGGGGAACCCTTATGGATGGCACTGATGGGGTAAATTTCCCCTCTTGTTGTTTCAGGCCTTGAGCCCAAACTGTATTTACAAACTAAACTACTTAAGATAAGATAAACTGATTAGTAGTACTTGGGCCAATTTGACCCCCTTATTAAACATAACAAATAAAATTAACATTAAAAATAGAAATTAAAGTGAAACATAAAAATATTAATATTAATCAGAAAATTTCTTTTCACAAGATTACATTAAATTAATTCTCAAGAAAGGTTGGATGGGTCACAACAGTCCTGTTTAAGTTCCAACCTCCTTAGAAAGAATTAATTAAATGTACTAATTTAAAAATAATAATTTCTAATTATTTATTAAAAATTAAGGGTCTATTAATTTAAACGAGGTTTTAATTCGCTCAATTTCACCATCCCATTAGTGCTTGAAACGTTGACCATTAACTTTAAATGTACATTCATAGTTGTCCTATAATTCTACAGCTCCACATGGATAAACTTTGTAGATGGTATAAGGTCCTTTCAATCGAGATTTGAGCTTTCTCGAAAATAGCCTTAGCCTCGAATTAAACAAATGCTCATAAGAGCTCAAACTAGAACACACTAGAGCACCAAAGTGCCAAGCCCATAGGCATCATATAATTAGTATCAATACATCCCTCCACCACACCAGTATAACTCGATAATCTGCAACAAATGCTGGATTCCGGTATAATCAGTATATCTTCTTATCGTCACATATATCTCGTAGAACGTGCAAATAACTCTATTGGCATGTCAATCGTATCCTAATCGTTTACTATGTTCAAATAGGAACTTTAACTAAATAATCACATTAACAAATTAGAGGCACTTCCATAATATTTGTACACACACTCTAATTCCATTAAATCCATTTCAAGATCATATAATTCATATTTCATAATCATTCATCAATTTCCAATTAAATGCTCTTTCACCATATACTTAATTGTTAAAAATTTATCATTACAATCCGTTATTAAATATTGAGTCACATATCAATTTTATCTAATTCAAAACAGCATCAATTATAAATATTTACATATACATTCATAACATTTCAAGTAAATCTTACTCACCTTACATTCAACCTTAAATAGTTAATATTCTCAATTTCATATTAATAATTCAATCACAAATTAATTAATTAATTCATAGAACATATAACATGAACATATAAACATATATCTAACCTATGAAGTTACCTAAGATACGCTATCGGTTGACTCGTAGGGACTAATCCGCAATTTTCCCTTTTCTCTTATTATCCTTTATACGTTTCAATCCTTGATCTATATAATAATTAAATTAAATTTATTAAATTAAAAAAATACATTATCATACTCATTTTAATGTATATGACTTATAATTTCAATTTCACAAAATTTCCTAAACTTTTACATTTTATTCAATTTAGCCCTAAAAGCTGAAACTATTAAAAGTTTCACATTTAAGTACAATACACATAATCGATTCTAATTCCATCAAATATCAGCCTTCAATCACATAAAAATTTCAATAATTTCATGCTAAGCTTAACATTTTTACATATTAGTCCTTAAATGCAAAACTAACAAATTTTAGTTAACAAATTAATCCTTATTCACAACTAAGCTCAAAAGCATACCCTTAAACATCAAAAGCTTCAATTTTCATCAATGGAAACATTTTAAAACTTTAACAGTTTTGCAAATGGAGATACGGGTTAGCTGGACCTAGTTACAACGATCTGAAAAACATAAAAATTACGAAAGATAGGCTTCAAAAGGACTTACATTCATAAACATGAACTTGGCCAAACCTTGGAGCATTCATCCATGGTGTTTTTGGTTTTGGAAAAAGAAATGAAATGAAAGTGATGACCATTTCCTAATTATTTTATGTTTTAACTATTATCATTTTAATTATTTAATTAAAAATAATTTATTTAATCTTAGAAAATCAAACTAACCGAACACCATTATAGAATTATGGCATAATTACCAATTTGAACCTAAATCACTTATAAAATAAGCCATTTAGTTACTAAAAATCAATATTGATTTTACTTTTACAATTTTTACAATTTAGTCCCTTTTCCATAATTAACCATTCAAACACTAAAATTTTTTGAACCAACTTCAATTAACCTATATATCAGCTCCATAAATATTTAATAAAATATTCACAGGTTCAGTTTACAGAAACGGGGTCCGGATACCTCATTTTCTAAAACCACTTGAGTTTCGGTACGTACCACTTGTACCTTGACCAACTAACTAGTTAATAAAAACTATTAAATCACAATTCACTATTATATTATATTTAACTCATAAATATTAATTACATAAATCATGGACCCTTTGATCGAAATTGTGGTCCTGAAACCATTATTTTTGACACCACTGAAAAACGGGTTGTTACAAATGGGGTGCCCAGCACTCCCTACCACATAGTCGTAAACCTTGAACTCTTCCTATCCTATGACATGACAATTATACCGAACCCTACCCCAACAGTTAATAGGGTAACAATTTCTCACATTTCATTTATAAACATTTCTCCATTTCAAATAATATTTAATATTTCTAAATCTATTCAATTCAAACCTTAATACAAATAACTATTCTAATCACATAATTGTCAATTCATTGAATCAATTATAAGTCAGCTTATACAATGAAACGATTGAAACAATTGAGATAGTTCGGATTATAGAAACACAAACCGTAAACTCTAATCTATTCATCGAAAACCTTGTCTTTTTTTTTTTGTTTTATGAGGTCTACGGGTCGACATTAGCTACAAATTAAAACAAATATAATAAATTACCAATACAAAGCCAAATTAGCATTCAATTTCTAAACTATACAAATTTTTCATATTATTCAATTTAGTCCCTAAAACCAAGACTATCATAACTTTCACATTTAGCCTTCTAATTTTATACCAAATTCTCAAGAGTCCCTATAGGACTTCCCATTTTTCAATTAAACCACAAGTTTCATAATTTATACATTTTATTCCCTATCGCACAAAATCAACGATTGACTTGCAATTTAGTATTTTTTCATTTCTAACCTAAAAATGTATAAAATTGGTCCGTGAAAATTTAACTATTCAACCATGGTAACATATTCAAATTTTAACAATAAAACGAAATATGACATGGGTAAACTAGATCGAGGTATCAGGATTTTATAAACATAAAAATTAAAAGAAAATGACTAAATTGAACTAACCAAATAAGGGCTTGAAATATTGGAGAACCAATCGTACATCCTTCCCCTCTTCTTTGAATTAGTTAGGATGAAATAGCTAGGATGAAAAGATAATAATTGTTTCTCTTTCAATCCACTATTATCATCTTTTAATTTCTTTTAATTTGATTTTTATTTGATTTTATTTTATTTAACATTAATTTAACTAAAGTTTTATAATAGAAAACATATATAATATTAAGTAATAACTAGCCATGTATATTAATATATAATGGTTTATTTACTTTATAAGTCTTATATATTAAATTCTAATTGTAATTTCTTAAGAATTCATACTTTTATCGATTAAGCGATTTAGTCCTTGTACTCTAATTAAACATTATTTCGACAAAATTACATATCTGAAATTTAATTCACTCATAAAATAACTTCGTAAATATTTCATAAAAATACTTACGAGTCCGAGTGTAAGCTTTCTCATACCTATGTTATCTTGTGAATTACGTGCTTATGTGTTTGTGAATATGTGAATTGGGATGAAATGTTGTAATATGTGATATGAGGTTATGATAATTTTTCTGAAAGTGCAAAAGTGTACATGTTATGTATATGTTAAATGTTAGTGATAGTGTTTTGCTAAAAATGCAAATATGCAGTGATAGTGCACGAACAATCGGTAAGTGATATGTCTTTGTTTTCAGATATTTTGGCCTTCTGATCTTGAAACGTTGGGTATACTTAACATGTGATAGGATTGTGAGTACTCACCTTTACGTATAGTGGTTTTAGGGGTTGAGGCCCTCAGACATTTTGGAGGGATAAGGGAATACGAGCTAAGCTCTATTCAACGGGATATGTGAGGGGAAGAAAGGAGAGTGTTAGCTATATGCTTCACTTTTGCGATATGTTTGACTCTGTTCGAGTCATTTGGTGTGATTAGGGATTCGTGTATCCAATGAGTGATAATAAAACTCACTTTCAGTTTCATACCTCAAGTGCCAATTTATAATTATATGTGATTGTGTTATGTGATATATGTTTGAATGAGTCAGCAAATGCCATGTAATTGAACTATTAGATAATGCATAAACATGCCCTATATGACACTAGACATACGAACACTGTAAATGTATATATATGTGGTTATTTGAGGATGCATGATGATATGTTTCCGTAGTGGTTATTCTATTCATTCATTGAGCTTATTAAGCTCACCCACTCCCTTCTTTACCCATTGGAGATAAGTTGTGTGCCGGTGTGAGCGGTGCGGTTTTGGAGAGGTGATACAAGCAATACTTTGCGATTTCATAAGTGTTCATAATTTAATTACGTTTTGGGGGAATAAGGCAATATGGTAGACTTGATTATAACCATGATAATTTCTAGACATTTTGCTGGTTTTTTATTCAGTTTATAAGGATTACATATTATAGTTCTGCTTGGGTTCATAAACATGAAGATGGTTTGAAGTTACTTGATGAAATACGATTTTGTGATTTTGAACTGATAATTAGGCCATTAGATGATTATTTTTTTGAAATAATTGATGCATGATGTTCCGAAACTAAATTGGAATGGATTATTTGCATAGGTATGCTGCAATTTTCTATGTCTGGGGCAGAGGTATCGATAATCGTGTTTTAAAAATGATATCTCTATGTCTTGAAACATGCAGGAAGTCATAATAAAGATATGGTACCGATACCTTTTCTCGAGTATCAATACTCGGGCTAAATTTATCGATATTTCATGATAGGTACCCATAATTTTTGAGACTTTGGTTTTTAAATGAGAAATAGAATGGGAGTTTGGTATTAGTTTTCCAGGTGGTATCAATATTACTTAAAGAAAATATTGATACCCTAATGTTAGTATCGATACCTAGAGACATATTTTTGAGAATTTTGTTTAACGGGCCATATGCATTTTTAAATATGTTTATAGGACTAATTGATGTAAGAATAGCATGTACTAATGATATCTAACAAATATGATTGACTAAAAACTTATACGAATAATAAAATGAT
Source organism: Gossypium raimondii (assembly GCF_025698545.1). Taxonomy (NCBI): domain Eukaryota; kingdom Viridiplantae; phylum Streptophyta; class Magnoliopsida; order Malvales; family Malvaceae; genus Gossypium; species Gossypium raimondii. The sequence continues at coordinate 18,227,609 of NC_068572.1, read as the reverse complement.
GGATGCCTTGTTAAGAGTGAGCTTTTACTTATTATGTATGACGTGAGATGGTGGTGTTGCATTCTGATATTCAGGCTTTATGACCAGGTCGGGTATGGGGTGCTACATTTGGTGGTATTAGAGCTCTAGGCTCATTAACGCTCGGACCTAAGTGACTGTTGTGTGTTTGGAGTTTCAAAAATCATGAGTCTAAATCTCTCTATCTTCTTGAAATTGTTAACATAATTCCGATTGAATAGCATGAAATTGTTTGAAATGATCTAATTGAATTGCATGTGGTATAGGAACGGTAACACATTACTTTAACCCTAAATTTTACTTGCAGGAATGAGACATGGATTATCCTCTTCGCACTTCCACCTTTTATTTGTTTATTTGTATACTAGATTGAATTAGATATGCCTCCTAGAGGTGTTAATGCTAGAGCTAGTGCTCAAGAGGATGGTACATCCACTACACCTCCTATGCCACCGTGTAGAGTGAACATACCTGATGAGGGTGTAGGTCCTCTGATGAAAGCTATGATAGGATCATTTCAGCGGATTGCTGGTGCTAACCTTGCTCTTGCACATGGCAATCCTACACCGGTTAATCGAGGGTTGTCGCTTGAACCTCTTCGGGCGTTAGGTGGTAAGGAATTTTCTAGAATGAGGGGTACTGATCCGACAGTAGCTTAGTATTACTTGGAGGGAGTTGAAAGGATCCTTGAGCAGATGTCCTATTCTGACGAGGAGAAGTTGGGTTGTGCTGTACCTTTACTCGACGGTGAGGCTTATCATTGGTGGAATATTGTTAGGAGAGGTACTGTTTCTAATAGATTGACTTGGAATTATTTTTTTGAGGTCTTGAAGAGGGAGTTTATGGGCGAGCAGTATATAGAGGCTTGTAAGTGTGAGTTTTTGGATTTGATTCAGGGTGATCTATTTATGGTTGATTATGAGGCTGAGTTTATACGACTTACTCAGTACGCTCCTAATATGATACTTTCTGAGAGGGACCATTGTTAGAGGTTCCATTTTGGGCTTAATCATGAGATTTGGGTTTATTTGGTAGCTCAGAATGTAGAGATGTTCGATGAGTTAGTTCAGAAAGCTAAAGTAGTTAGTTCAGAAAGCTAAAGTAGTTAAGGCGACCTTAGCTGAGTTGCCTTGTTCTATGGTCATTGATTTTAGTAGGAGGGATTCTGATGGTGCATCGATTAGACCACCTGAGAGAGGGTGTGATATTTGTAGTTTCAGTAGGAGTGCGAGACATAGGTCTTAACTGAGTCAGTCTAGAAAGTAGTGTAGTACTGTGGTTAGTGCTAGTGGTTTGGCGGGTAGTTCTAGATGGTTGTTTTGTGCACACTGTGAATGTAAGCATTCTAGAGTGTGTTGTAAGTTGATAGGTGGATGTTTTAAATATGGTTTGAAAGAACATTTTCTTAGGGATTGTCTGAATAGAGTTAAGGTTTCGCAGACTCAGAGTTCAGCACCTACTTCTGCGCCTACTAGAGGTCGTGATAGAGGTAGTAAGAGATCAGTTGGAGAGCAGATCATTGCTCATACTATTGCTTCACAGGTTGAGTTTGGAGGTCTAGCTCGAGTTTACGTTGTTAGGGAGTTGTCGCAAGTACTTACACTTTGCAGTCTACTCCATTATTTTTTAGTTGATTCTGGTTTGACCCATTCGCATATCTTGAGTGAATTGGCATGTAAGTTAGCGATTTCTTTTGAGACTATGAGTTTGGGTATGACTGTCATTAGTTCTTTTGGTAATAGTTTAGTAGTGAATAATGTGTACCGTAGATGCCCTGTTATGATTCAAAGACATATTTTCTCTGTTGATCTTATGGAATTTCCACTCTATGAGTTTGATGTTATTATTGGTATGGATTGGTTAACAGAACATAAGGCTAAGGTAGATTTTGAAACTAAGCAAATTACTTTAAGGAATAGTGATGGGTTGGAAATCATTGTTGTTGGTGAAAGGCCGAGTTTTCTATTAGTAGGGAATTTAGAAAAGGTTGTGAAGCTTACTTAGCTTATGTGATGAATTCTATTAATAAGGAGTTGAAAGTTAAGGAAATTCGCACTTTTAAGGATTTTCCTGACATGTTTGCTAAAGAGTTGTCGAGTTTGCCACAGAATCGTGAAGTTGAGTTTGGTATTGAAATTTGTCTTGGTACTTCACCGTTGTCCATTGTTCCCTATCGCATGGCACCAAAAGAGCTTAAGGAGTTCAAGATTTAGTTGTAAGATTTACTTGATAGAGGATTTATTCAACCGAATGTATCTCCATGGGGTGCACCGATATTTTTTATGAAGAAGAAGGATGGTATGATGAGAATGTATATTGACTATAGGTAGTTGAATAAGTTGACTATTAAAAATAAGTATCATTTGCCTTAGATTGATGACTTGTTTGATCAGTTTAGAGGTACAAAGGTATTTTCTAAGATTGATTTAAGATCTGGGTATTATCAATTGAAGGTGAAGGAGTCTAATGTGTTGAAAACTGCTTTTAGGACTCAGTATGGGCATTATGAGTTTTTAATGATGTTGTTTGGTTTAACTAATGCCCCTGCTGCATTCATAGACTTGATGAACCGAGTATTTCATTCATACTTGGATAAATTTGTGGTGGTCTTTATAGATGATATTTTGGTATATTCTTATTCTAAGGAGGATCATGATGAGCATTTAAGGGTTGTTTTGCAGATTTTGTGAGATAAGCAGTTGTAATTGAAGTTAAGTGTGAATTTTGGCTTAAAAAAGTTGCGTTTTTAGGTCATGTTGTATCGGAAAAAGGGATTCGAGTGGATCCTAAGAAGATAGAGATAATTTTAGAATGGAAGCCGCTTTGGAGCGTTACTGAAGTTAGGTGTTTCTTGGGTTTGGTTGGTTATTATCATAGATTCATTGAAGGGTTTTCTCTTATTGCTGCGCCCTTAACGAAACTGCTTCAGAAAGATGTAGTATTTGAATGGACTAATGCTAGGTAGAAGATTTTTGAATAGCTTAAGGCAGTTTTGACTAAGGCACCAGTGTTTGTTCAACCAGAGCCTTGAAATGATTGTGGTTTATAGTGATGCTTTGTATGGGTATTGGTTGTGTGTTCTTGTAAGAGGGAAAAGTTGTGGCTTCTACTTTGAGGTGTTTGCGCTTAAGATTTGGTGCCATTATCTGTATGGAGAGAAGTACGTGATTTACATGGATCATAAGAGTCTTAAGAACCTCCTCACCCAAACAAAGTTGAATTTAAGGCAAAGACATTGGATTAAGCTTTTAAAATATTATGATTGTGTGATAGAGTGTCATCCTAGTAAGGCGAATATAGTTGATGATGCTTTGAGTAAAAGTCAATAACGAATTTAAGAGCTATGTTTACATATTTGAGTTTTGTTAGTGATGGTGGTTTTTAGCTGAACTTCTAGTGAGGCCAACTTTGTCGCAACAAATTAAGAAGAAGAATCATTTAGATGGAGAATTATTAAAGAGGAGTCAATACGTTGAGCAAGGTATTAAGGGAGATTTTGATGTTGACTGTGATGGTATCTTGAATTTTCAAGGTAGGTTGTGTGTGTCGTATGATGTCGATTTCAGGCAAGCGATTCTTAGTAAGGTGCATAGTAGCCTTTACGCTTTGCATCCCGATAGTGGTAAGATGTATCATGACCTTAGAGAGATTTATTGGAGGCATGGGTTGAAGCGTAAGGTTGCGGATTTTGTGACTAAATGTTTAGTTTGTAAAAAGGTTAAGGTAGAGCATCGGTTTCCTTTGGGTTTGTTGCAACTGATTGCTATTCCTAAATGGAAGTGGGAAAGGATCACTATGAATTTTTTTTCAGGTTTACCTTTGACACCATCAAAGAAAGATTCGGTTTGGGTTGTAGTTGATCGATTTTTGAAGAGTGCTCATTTCTTAGCTGTGCATACTAACTATTCTTTCCAGATGTTCACTAAGTTGTATATTGCTGAAATTGTTCGTCTTCATGGGGTTCCAGTTTCAATTATTTCAGATAGGGATTCACAGTTTACTTTGAGGTTTTAGAAGATTTTACAAGAGGCTTTGGGGTTGAAGCTTACTTTTAGTATGACTTATCATCCCCAAACAGATGGTCAATCCGAATGGGTAATTCAAGTTTTGGAGGATATGCTACGAAGCTATGTGATTGAGTTCAGTGGTAGTTGGGAGCGATATCTATTGTTGGCAGAGTTCGCTTACAACAATAGTTTTCAAGCGAGTATTCGTATGACACTGTTTGAGGCGTTGTATGATAGGAATTGTAGAACTCCTTTGTGTTGGATAGAATTGGATGAGAAGTGAGTTATTGAACCGGATTTAGTTCGTGAGACTGAAGAAAAGGTAATTTTGATTTGTGGTTGGTTGAAAGCAGCGTCTGATAGGGAGAAATCTTATTCACATTTGAAACAAAGAATTATCGAGTTTTAAGTTGTAACACCCCAAACCTGGCTCAGACGTTATGTCCAGATCTAGCGATGTCACATGATGGGGTGTTTGAAAACCATGTCGTCGTGTCAAGACCATATCCATTGAATTTCTTATCTTAATATAATATTAGTTCCAAAATTATGTTGCTCATTTAAGTGATAGTTTCAAAACATTATTCGTTTCAAAACATTATTCGTTTGCGGAAGCTTTTAAAACAGATTAAACAATCATGTGCTTAGGAAAAACATTTGTTTCTTTTGAAAATTGAGGTTTCCTACTACTAGCAGTTGTAATCCATAAGGTAAAGATAATTAAAACCCAAAACCAAAGTCCGAAAGTCCAATTACATCCCAAAAACTTAGTCAATAAAAATAGAATAGAAATAAAACCAATTATCGTAAATATGGTTAAAAACCATGAAAGTCCAACACCGTGGTCACTGCCGAGTCCTCCACCGCACCGATCCATCTAGATCTGGGGATTACCTCTGCACATTTAAACAAAAAGGGTGAGTTTATGAAAACTCAGTGTGTAATCCCATAAAAAACAAAAAATAGCAAATCACAGTGCACAGTTAAAGTAGTCCTGGGCCGAAGCCCTATTTCAGTATCAATAGCACTTTAGGCCTTAGCCCATCTTAGTACAGTATCAAATATGCAGTAGGGCCTTAGCCCATCACAATATCAGTAGCAGTCATACAGTATTCAGTAACAGAGTCCTACCCAACCAGCCTCTACACACCATCTCCGTCCAACCCTACACTCCATGTGGGGATCAAATCAACCCACCCATCCCTACACTCCAGGTAGTACCGAATGCGGCAAAAAATAGTATTTTGCAGCTGAGCTGCCAATATGTTAGGCTTAAGAGCCTTTCAGTACACTTTCTCCAAATATAATTAACCCAACCCCATGCAATGCAACATACAAGTCATGACATGCTATCTCAAGACATTATTACATATAACTAGTTCAGTATACAAGCATACTATCATCATGCTCAACACATATATAAATCAAATAGTCAGTTTGTACAATTAGGGGTCTAAGTGATGCTTACCAACCCTACAGTAGGTTCACAGTCGACTTGGGCGACCCGTGCAACCTTAGCAATCAATTCAGTGAAAATGGGCTCACACGCCCATGTGGTTTACCCGTGTGGGCTGACACACCCGTGTGGCCTACTCGATCCAAATTGGCCTTGGCCACGTGGTCCATTTTTAATGTAACCCGTGCTAGCTAAATATTCATACATGTTTTCACAATTTAAATATATGTTCCTTTGAAGTTGTCTACTTGAGTCACTGTTACTAAATTATTGATATCTTGAGCTACAGAATTCCAAATTAGGGTCCGCCTGATGTCTTTGAAACTAGACTGAAATATTTTCTACCATAAAATTTTTAGATTTTTGGTTTAGCCAATAAGTACAATAAAATCTTCAATCATACCCCTGTTCTGCTGTGTGACAGCCTCGATCTTTCCTTGCTAAAAATTAATTATCTCCTAGTACAAAATTTGGATGCTGTTACCATTTGTTTCTATTGAAAATAGACTCATTAATAATTTAAACATGTAAATTTTAACCCCTAATTATTTTTCTCCAATTTTTGATGATTTTCCAAAGTTAGAACAGGGGAACCCGAATTCATTCGGCCATTGTCTTACAAAAATTATTATATCTCATGATTTACAAGTACATTACTTACACTTCTTCTTCTATGAGAAACTAAAATCAATAAGCTTTAATTATATATTTTTTTCATCCTCTACTTCTATTTCCACAATTTATGGTGATTTTTCAAATTTAGCCTACTGCTCTATCCAAATAGCAAGCAATTTTGACTTTTCGTCAAATCTCATTTTCTGCGTTTCGGGGACACACTTGGTTTCGTTTGATGCTAAAACAGTCCCCGAGCACTCCAAAGCCTATAATTGAACAAATAGCACTAATTTAATCTCACATAACGTGATCCCAAATTGAACTCGTATCGAGGTTTTAACCCATAAGCGACTAAACCTTACCTTCATCGATGAACAGTAATTCCCACACAAACTAAGACTCTGATTGGTGATTACGAGCCCTTGAATCCTCCCCTTATTGGCATAAACAAAATACTTCAGAAGAAATTTAACAAATGGAGACAAATCACTTATCAAAAACTTATCGAATGATCACATACGAACGTGGAGCGACACGAGGCAAAGTGGGAAAAGAAAAATCAAGAAGATGAAGGGTGAAAGTGAGCAGAAATTCGGCAGTAATGAAGAGAAAAACGGCAATAGGGTGAAGGGTTTTGGAGAAAGTAAAAAAAAAGGGAAAAAAATGAACAGAATATTTGATAACCACCCCAATCCCTTATTTTTCTCCATCAAAGTCCCCACTAAATCCACTACTCAGATTTTTAGTCCATCTCAAACTCTCCTGGACGCACGAGCAAAAATAATGTCCCCGCCAAGATTCGAACACAAGACCTCCTTCACACCAACACTCCACTCATCCACCAGACCAGTAGGCCCATTCTGTTAATTATTTGCCAACTTTTACTTAAAAGCCTACTGACCAAAGTTACGGCTTATTCATAAAAATACCAAAATTTTCCCAAGTCCTGGCTTGAACTTGGGACCTCCCAAACACACCCAGAACACATAACCACTAAAGGAGATAGATATTTTGTGTCAGACATGCACAATACCCAAAATTAAAATTTTGGGGACTTACAAAAGTTATTGATAAGGTGTTCTTGAAAGTTTCACCGTCGAAGAAGGTTTTGAGGTTTGGACGGATTGGTAAATTGAGTCTAAGGTATATTGGACTGTATGAAGTCATTAAGAGGATTGGTTCGGTAGCTTATCATTTCAAGTTTCCGCCAAGACTTGAGCGAATTCATGATGTTTTCCACGTGTCGATGTTGCGAAAGTATCGGTTAGATCTATTACATATAGTTCCAGCTGAGGAAATTGAACTCTGAGATGATCTTACTTATGAAGAATAACCAGTTGAAACTATTTCCCGTGAAGAAAAGGTTTTGCATAATAAGATAGTTCCATTGGTTAAGGCTTTGTGGCGCAACCAAAAAACTGAAGAGGCTACTTGGGAAGCCGAGTAGGCGATAAGACAACAATATCCTTATTTGTTTAGTTCAAGTAATTTCAAAGACGAGATTCTCTTTAGAGAGCGAGAATTGTAACAGCCCAAAATAAGGCAAGGAGTTTTAGAGGTATTTTAGGAATTTAGGCCTTAGAGCGCTCGGAATTATGTGACATGGTCTATCTGTGATATTTTTTTATTATAGGTTTTAAAAGGTCGAATCAATTTTGAAAATGTATTTTAGAAACCTTTAATTTTAGGAAAAGGACTGGTTTGTAACAGAGTCAAAACTGTGAGCATTTATGTTGTGGTTTTACCAATTTTTAAAATTGAACCTATTTCTTCCCCCACCAACATGTTTTCACAACAATTTTTCCCCTTTTACTGTGCTTGTCGTCCCTTTGATTTCCCTAGCTCTCCCCACTTAATTTTGACTTCCAAACTATGATTATTTGATTTTTACTCTTATTTAAGCGTTAAACCTCCATAAAATCTATTCGAAACACCCAAGAACTCCATTGATTTCATAATTGTGAAGTTATTGGGTTTCCTTGAGTTTGCATCAAAAGGTCATTTTTTAAGAATCAAAGGTAACCATTCGTATTTCTATTGGTTTTTAATGTTAATTAGTTTTTAAAATTGAATCATTGGTCGTTAAATTTCATGTTCTGGTTAAAAGCTGAAAATAGAGTCATCAATGGTGGATTTTGAGATTTTGAGTAAAAATGTGGTTCCAAAGTGTTTTTCAATTAGTTTTAACATGATTAGAAGGTTTCTAAATTTACTTTGAAGTTTCATTAAAGAAATTTTTAATTTTAAATGGATTTTTGAAAAATAGCCATAAACATGTCGAAAAAAGTCAATAGTAGGAACTGAGCAGATTAGGGCAGTTTAAAGGTTGGAAATTAGTCGTAGGTGAATTATAAGATGAACAGAATTGGTTTTAGGTTAAAAGAATGAGTATAGACAGAAATGTTCATATTTAAAGTTTGTTATGTTAAAGGTTTTTGTTACATGAGAACTTAGCTTAGGCTTGTGTTTTGGTTGGTTTAAGCGAGTCATTGGTTGCAACTTGACTGTGTTTATTGTATGATACTTGAGTGTGAAGCCTTAGATTCATTAGAGCCTTCTACGAGTTAAGGAAAAGTTAGTTGAGCTTTCGGCTTTCCAGCGAAAGCATAAAGTGGTGAGTGTTTGGAATCGCTACTTGTAGACACAAGTCATGTGTTATTTGGGAATTTAGTGGTAGTCTAAACCCCTACTCTAAATTTCAAGTGTAAGCTTTCTCATACCTATGTTATCTTGTGAATTATGTGCTTATGTGTTTGTGAATATGTGAATTGGGATGAGATACTCTAACATGTGATATGAGATTATGATAATTTTTGTGAAAGTGCAAATGTGTACATGTTATGTATATGTTAAATGTTAGTGACAATGTTTTGCTAAAAATGAAAATATGCAGTGATAGTGCAAGGACAATTGGTAAGTGATATGTGTTTGTTTTCGGATATTTTGGCCTTATAATCTTAAAACTGTTGGATATAGTTGGCAATCAATAGAATTGTGAGTACTTACCTACATGTATAGTGATTTTGGGTGTTGAGGCCCTAGGACATGTTGGAGGGATAAGGGAATGCGAGCTAAGATCCATTCAACAGGACATGTGAGGAGAAAAAAGGAGAGTGTTAGCTATATGCTTCACTTTTGGGATATGTTCGACTCTCTTTGAGTCGTTTGGTGTGATTGGAGATTAGTGTATTCGATGAGTGATGATAGAGCTCACTTTATGTTTCATACCTCAAGTGCCAATTTATCATTATATGTTATTGTGTTATGTGATATATGTTTAAATGAGTAAGTAAATGTCATGTAATTGAACTATTAGATAATGCATAAAAAGGTCCTATATGGCATTAGACATAAGAACATTGTAAATGTATAAATATATATGGTTTTTTAAGGATACATGACGATATGTTTGTGTTGTGGTTTGTAACACCCCTTACCCGAGACTATTGCCGGAGTCGAGCACGAGGCGTTACCTGACTTAACTTACTAGTTCGGAGCATAAAAATTTGCTTTTAAAATTAATTCACTTAGCTTCAATCAATATGCCCCTAAAAAGGGCCCTCGAGACCCTAAAACATGAAACGAAAATAGTTCGGGTCCAAATCGGGAACATTAAAAATTTTTCAAATACTTAAATAAATTAAAATAATTTTTTCGCTATTCACAATAAAATTGTCCACTTGCGTGACAATCACTAATTTAATTATAAATCAATTTACAAATCTCAAAATTTAGATCCGTAAAATTTTCCTAAAACGAGACTCATATATCTTCTTATCATAAAATTTCCAGAATTTTTATGTTAGCCAAATGGTACAGTTAACTCGTTAAAGTCTCCCCTATTTCATTGTCCGACGGTTCTAATCTTGATTCACTAGAAATCAATTATCTCATTGTGCAAGCTTCATATGGTGCTTTTGCTTGTTTTTTTATTGAAAATAGACTCACTAAGGAATCTAGACATATAAATTATGACTCATAATTTTTTTTGTACAATTTTTAATGATTTCCGAAATTCAGAATAGGGGACTTCAAAACCATTCTGACCCTGTCCCACTAAAATTCAAATATTAAAAAATATAAAATTCCTTTCCCAACACCATTTCTTTAATGTGAAAATAGACTCGATAAGCTTTAATTTTATACCTCATTCACTCTCTAATTCCATTTCTACTATCCTTGGTGATTTTTCAAATTCACGTCAATGTTGCTGTCCAAAAACTGTTCCGTATCAAATTTTTACTCCTTTATAATTTCTTTGTATTAACTATCATTTAGGCATATATAACACCAAAACAAGTTCTTAAATAGCCATTTCAATAGCTATTCCTTATCGAGTATTTACATGCTATTAATCAGCCATATCATAAGGACACACACACAAAATGACTAAGTCCTTATACATGCCATAACTTAAAACGTTTCGAATCATAAAATACCGAGATGGTCTGTTAATAGTGTGAAACAATCTCCAACGCCTTTACGATCCCCGAATTGGCTTGGCGATACTATAAAAAGAAGGAAAATAAAGGGGTTAAGCATAAACCTTAGTAAGTTTACAAGCAAATAAATAACAACATTTATCATAAATAATTATACTCATAAATTATCATCAAGTATCATTGTCTTTACTTTCTTCTTTACTCACTCTCTTACTTGTTTACTTATTTGCTTACTTAAATAACTCATGATTATATATTACTCCTCCCTTGCTGAAATTTTTTTCTCAACTGATGACTGAGATATTCTTAACCCTTATAACTCACTTGAATCTATTTATTATGTTTTTACCTGAACTTTCATGTAACATAGTCTATTTACTAACCCGTTCAACCACTTGAAATACTAAGGATACTCGGGTCTTCTATCTGATAATAACATACGAAATCCATGTCCTAGACATGGTCTTACATGAGATGTTTCCTAAACTGCAAATGTCATATCCCAGATATGGTCTTACACGAGAGTTCTCATATTGGTGTCCATGCCATGTCCCAGACATGGTCTTACGGGGCACCTCTCATCTCGGTACCAATGACATGGTCTTATGTGGGACCTCTCATAACCTCAATAATGCCAATGCATGTGGGACCTCTCATAACCTCAATAATGCCAATGCCATGTCCTAGACATGGTCTTACATGGGGTCTCATCCCCCTAATGTCATGACATTTGTATCCGATACATTCCTAATATTTCAACGGGACTTTTTAACACTGATTCTCTATCATCTCATACTTGAGTCAACATTAAATAATTTCATGAAATAAGTACATAATTGTTGGAAAATAAAAACATTAATAATAATTATTGAAATATTGCATTTATTTACTGTAAACTTACATCGGTACAAAATACGATCAAATCTAGCAACTTAGTCCTCAACCTTTTTCCTTTCCCGGTCTAACTCCGAATTTCGTTCCTCTTGATTTATAATAGTAAATTTAACTTATTTAATATTCACATTCATCAAAACAGTCCTTGACTAGAACTTTGGTAAAATTACAATTTCCCCCTAAACTTTTGCATATTTACACTTTTGCCTCAAAGCTCAAAAATTAAACTTCATCCCGTATTCTTATGTTTTATGATATCCTGAACATCTTTCCCTTCTATGGAAACATCAAATTCCCACTCTAACATTTACTTATGAACATTAGGTATTTTTACAGATTATGTCGTTTTACTCGTTTTCACTTAAAATTGCCTAGCAAAAGTTGTTTAACATAATTTCAAACTTCATATTCTACCATAAAACATCAAAATAAACACATGTCACCTATAGGTATTTTTCCAAAAATGAACCCTAACATAAATTAATGGTAGAATAAGCTAAACTGAGCTACAAGGACTCCAAAAACGTAAAAAAAACATTAAAAACAGGGCTTGGATGCACTTACTATGGGCTTCAGAAAGTGAAGAAACCCTAGCTATGGAGTCCCTTGAAGTTTCGGCCCTTATGGAAGAAGATGAGCACATTTTGCCATCTTTTTCCTTTTTAATTCTTTTTATTACCAAATGATTAAAATGCCCTTCATTAAAACTTTAGTTATTTTTATCTATGCATGCCCATTTTTGTCCATGAAAATCTAATGGTCTAATTACCATTTAAGAACCTCTACTTCAATTATGCACTTCTATAAAATCCTTTATCATCTAAAGCTCATATTTACCCACTTTTGCAATTAAACCCTAATATGCAATTCAGATATGCAATCGTTGAAATTTCTTATCGGTATTCTAACACATGTATCCACTCAATCGATAAATCATAAAAATTAATCACAATAAACTTTTCTATCTCAGATTCGTGGTTTCACAACAACTGTTCCATTTAGGCCCTATTTTGGGATGTTACATTTCACCACCTTTAGGGATTTTCGTCCCCGAAAATCTTACCTGTGAAGAGATTTGGGTACTATTTTCGCATAGCTTCTTTGGGCTCCTATGTAGCCTCGTCTACCCCATGCCTATTCCATAATACTTTCACAAGTGCAATACTTTTGTTCTTTAGTTGCTTGGCCTCTTGAGCTAGAATCTTTACTAGTTCTTCACCGTAAGTAATGTCTGGCTGAATCTCAACTTCTGTCTGAGAAATCACATGTGACGAATCTGAACGATAACGGCGTAACATAGACACATGGAATACATCATGAATCTTCTCTAACTTAGTCAACAAAGCTAACCGATAAGCTATGGGGCCAACTCTTTCAGTCACCTCGAACAGTCTAATAAAACGTGGACTTAGTTTGCCTTTCGTGCCAAATCTAAGAACTTTCTTACAAGGGGATACTTTCAAAAATACCCTGTCACCAACATGAAACTCAATCTCTTTTCTTTTCAAATCTGTATAAGATTTCTGTCTATCTGAAGCTACTTTCAAGCAATCTTTAATGACTTTTACTTTCTCTTCTGTTTCTTTGACTAGACCAACTTGTCAAGTGAATAATCCATATGAACTGGGATAAAATGAGTCGACTTCGTTAGCTTATCAATCACAACCCATACTGAATCTTTCTTTCTCGGTGTCAACGGCAACCTTGTCACAAAATCCATAGTAACTCGGTCCCATTTCCACTCAGGAACTAACACAGGCTGCAATAAACCTGAAGGTACCTGAAGTTTGACCTTTACCTGCTGACAAATCAAGCATCTAGAAACAAATTTTGAAATATCTCTTTTCATTCCTGCCCACCAGTATGTTTTCTTCAAATCATTATACATCTTTGTACTACCTGGGTGAATAGACAAAGAACTGCTATGTGCTTCTTGTAAGATCTTTTGAATAAGCTCATCATTATTCGAGGCACATATTCGATTTCTAAACATCAAACAACCATCAGAACCGATCTGAAAATCAGACTCTACACCTGACACGCACTGAGCTCTTTTAGCTTGCAACTAACTGTCATATTTCTGAGCTTTACAGATTTCTTCAAGAAACATCGGTTTAGCTCTCAACTCAGCTAAAATAGAACCGTCATCTGATAAAGCCAAACTAGTATTCAAAGCACTCAATGTAAATAAAGACTTTCTACTGAAGGCATCAGCAACAATGTTTGCCTTACCTGGGTGATAGTCGATCACTAGCTCATAATCTTTAATCAACTCTAGCAATCTTCTTTGCCTCATGTTCAAATACATGAGATCATGTAATGACTAAGTGGAATATAATTTGAAAATGTGAATAGAAAGCATGAACTAAATGTTTATGAGACAAATAATGGCTCAATGTGATAGTATATGATATTAACTAATGAAAGAATTATTATTAGAAATATATTATTGAATTTAATACTCAGTTTGGATTGAACGCGGAATTGAGTATAATCATTCAGTGGCAAAGGATTTACAGATAAGACCATATGTGGGTTATGGCACCTTGAACGTAAGACCATGGTTGGACCATGGTAGTATAGATACATGTGTAAGACCATGGTTGGACTACGGCACAAAAAGAACAAGTACTCATATCCGTAAGCCGTTTTTCGATTCAATAAGAAACGGTAAGAGACTTATGTGATTGAAATGAAAGATTTCTAAATTAATATTGATATGGTATTTGACAAGGATATTATGTATGTTGAGGCAAGTAATAAACTCAAGTGTGGCATATTGAGAAAATAAGTTTATCAAAGTTGAATTTATATGTAATATGTGCAAGTACGCTAACCAGTGGTGTTGCTTGATGCTTAGGCAAGTGCCAAGCTATTGGTTGAATGGTAATATGATTATTTATATAATGCATTGAATTGGTAAGTATTTAAGTGAAAATATGCCAACGCTCACTAAAAAGTGGTAAGGTTTAAATTATGCAATTTCTTATGAAATGATTTATCATGTTATCAATTCAAAAAAAAACTTTGGTTAAATGCATTAGCTTGTGACCATGGTTTAATGATATGTTTATGACTTATGTGTCATGTATATGGAATAAGTGTGGAAAGTAAAGGAATGCAAATGCAAATAAAGAAATTTGGAAGAGTATAAAGTTGTTTAAAATCATATATTGCTAGGGATAAAACGAACAAGTACTAATGTGTATTTATTTACCTTGTGAGTTGATGAATATAGCCACATGAGCATTGTGGAATCAATATTAAATTATTCTTGATATTTATAAATTTCATATTTGAAATGAATGGACATGATTAAAGTTTATACGAGCTTACTAAGCATTTATTGCTTACATACTTGTTAATATGGGTAAACAAGTGAAATTACAAAACGAATGAAATTGATCGATTGATTTATTTAAGAAATGAGAAAGTTGAAATTGTGAATTAAATGGAGACCGAAAATAAAGGACATGAACCGAAGGTTCACAAGATGATTAAATTCAGTTTGAGGATATACGATATTAATTTGATTAATTGTTATTGTTGAAAATTTGAAGATGAAGTATGAATTAATATATATACCAATAAATCATTATATGTTTGATATTTAAAGAAAATTGAGAATGTATATTAATTATGAATTTCCTTGTAAATTGAGCAAAAAGGAAACATAGGATTATATGAATAACTCCAAAAGTAATCTACTAAAGGTCTTCTATTCTTATGGAAAGGAAAATGGAGTTCATGATCAAAAGAAAACAAGGAAATTTCGAGGACGAAATTTATTTTAAGGGGGAGAGAAATGTAATACCCCGAAAATTACTACAGTAAGAAAGTAAGATAATATTCCTGATATAGTAAAATAAGGAAATAAAGTGATAAAAAGGGTAATTTTGAGTTATGTCAACATTAAGAAGTAAATTATGACATATTAATTCAAGAAATGATTAAATCGCAAAAGTGAGAAAAGTTTTGTTGCCCAAGGGTAAATACTCAAAATTTGAGGGGTTAAAGTGCAAATAAGAAAAAGTTGAAGGACCAATATTGCAAATATTTTAAGTTTGGAATAATCTAGAAACTAAGGAAAATGGATGAATTAGGACCAAATTGAATAGGTGAAGAATTATGAGGGACTAAATCGTAATTTTACAAAATTAAGTAATGACTCAAGGATGGAATTTTAAAAGATCATAAAGGGCAAAATGGTTATTTAGAAGAGAGAGAAATCTAGAAGATAATGATGATGTTGGAGATATTTTAGATTAATTAAATAAATAAATATTAGTTTATTAATATTTTAATTTGATTTTTAAATGATATTTTATTATTTTATTATTTAGTATATATAAGTGGAAAGAAAGATGAAAAGGAACCAACCCACCATCTTTTCCATGCAATTCACGTTAGAAGAGAAGAGAAGAAAGAAAGTTTTGCTTTCTTTACAATTTGGTCCTTCCACCAAAAAAATTCACCATTTTCAATTAGAAATCAAAAGAATTTCCATAGCCATCAAGAGAGAAAGATAACAAGGAGACTATGGGGAGCTAGAATATCAAGTAGGATTCAAGAAACTGAAGCTGGAGGAGAGAGAAAATCAAGTTAAAGGTTGAAATCAATAGGACAATGTAAGAACATTGAGATTTCAATATATTTTTAAGTTTGATATTATTGAAATAGCATGAAAAAGATGTTATAGTAGAGTTTTCTTATATAAATTCTTATTTTCTTGATATATTAGTGAAGAGAAATAAGTGAAAGTGATGGGAAATATTATAGAGCAAGGGAATAAGGAAGTTATAAACTTAGTAATTAACATTTTGCACTAAAACAGTTTTGGACAGCAGCAGTAGGTTAATTTTGAAAAATCACCATAAATTGTGGAAATGAAATTAGAGGATGAAAAAAATATGGAATTAAATCTTATTGAGTCTAGTTTCTCACAGAAGAAACGGTGTAAGCAATGGTATTGTAAACCATGAGATATAATAGATTTTGTAAGCAATGGTATTGTAAATCATGAGATATAATAGATTTTGTAAGACAATGTCAGAATGATTTCGGGTTTCCCTGTTTTGACTTTGGAAAATCATAAAAAATTGTAAAAAAATAATTATGGGTAATAATTTATATTTTTAAAAATAATTTAGTGGCTATGACTTAAATAGACAGTTTTGAATAAATTTACAAGTAAATAGTAAAATCATAGATAATGTTACTTATAAGCATATTATATAAATTAAGGATGTGGAATGGAGAGGAGGAGGAGGAAAATATATATATGAACATTCAGCTAGCATGGATAATTTGCAGGTTTTAGGCTCAGGGACTAAATTGAATAAAAGTGTTTTATTATTAGAAGTCACTTATTATTGGTAATATGTATAATTATTTGATGCATTGAAATGATTATTGGAAGCTCGATTGAGTTGGAAGCTTGTTGGAGATATATCACATTATCTATTGGTTCTATCTATAATTTTGGATGATTTGATTCTAGTTATAATGGCATGTACAAGTGAAATTGGTTAACATTAGCTCATTAATGTTTTGATTTTTATTGGTTATAAATATGAATGCTTGATGAAAAGAAAAGTCTGAAAATTAATTAGTAAACTCTGGTAATGCTCTATAACCCTATTCTGGCGATAGATATCAAGTATTTCAAAATTTTATGGTCAGTGAATATTTGGCACTTCTCACTGTACAAGTGATGTCTCTAGATCTTCAACACAAATACAATGGCAGCTAGCTCTAAATCACGCATAAGGTAGTTTTTCTCATGTGGCTTTAACTGTCTGGAAGCATATGCTATTACTTTACCTTCCTGCATAAGTACACAACCCAATCCATTCAAGGATGCATCACTGTAAATCACAAATTCTTTACCCAGTTCTGCCTGTACTAAAACAGGAGCTTCAATCAACAATGCCTTTAACTTGTCAAAACTCTGTTGACACTTCTCAGTCTATTCAAACTTGACATCTTTTTGCAACAACCTTATCAATGGGGTAGCTATCATGGAAAATCCCTTTACAAATCATCTGTAATAACCAGCTAATCCAAGAAAACTTCTAACCTCTGACACATTTTTGGGTGGTTTCCACTTAACAATTGCTGAAATTTTATTCTGATAAACTTTAATACCATCACTTGAGACAATGTGTTGAAGGAATCCGACTTCTCGAAGCCAGAAATCACTTTTGCTAAAATTGGCATACAATTGATTATCTGTCAAAATTTGTAAAACTATTCTTAAATGTTCGGCATGTTCAATCTCATCAGGCGAATAAATCAGAATATCATCAATAAACACAACTACAAACTTGTCCAAGTACGATCGAAAGATTTGGTTCATTAAATCCATGAATATGACAGGAGCATTAGTTAAGCCAAATGGCATCACAAGAAACTCATAGTGACCATACCTAGTCCGGAAAGCAGTCTTCGGAACATCTGACTCTTTAACCCACAACTAATAGTAACCGGATCTCAAATCTATCTTGGAGAACACAGTGGCTCCCTTCAATTGGTCAAACAGATCATCAATTCTAGGAAGTGGATATTTATTCTTTATTGTTACTTTATTAAGCTACCGATAATCTATACACAACCTCATCGAACCGTCTTTCCTTTTCACAAATAGCACTGGTGCGCTCCACAGAGAAAAGCTAGGCCCTGCAAAACTTTTATCAATTAATTCCTACAACTGAGCTTTCAATCCTTTCAATTCCAATGGGGCCATTCTATAAGGAGCAATAGAAATGGGAGTGGTACCTAGAACCAACTCAATACCGAATTCAACTTCTCTAATAGGAGGCAAACCTGGCAATTCTTCTGGAAACACATCAGAAAACTCACAAACTACTGGCACTACTTCAATTTTCAACTCTGGATCTTTAGTATTCAATAAAAAAGCAAGATAAGCTTCATACCTTTTTCTCAAACATTTCTAAGCAGACATAACAGAAATCATGGCAAGAGAACTATCTGACTCATCTAAATTAACCCAAATAATATCACCATTTTTGCATTTCAACTCAATGTATTTCTTTCCGTAATTCACTATCACATCATGGGCAGTCAACCAATCCATACCAAGAATCACATCAAACTCATCAAATGGAAATAATATAAGATCAGCCGGAAAATAGTGACCTCTAATCATCAAAAGGAAATTTTTACATACTTTGTCTACTAACACATACTGGCCTAATGGATTCGATACTTTAATCACAAATTCGGTAGATTCTATGGCCATGTTCATATAAGGTATCAACCTCATGCAAACATAGGAATGGGTCAAACCCAAATCAATCAAAGCAATATCACTAGTATCATAGAGAGAAAATGTACCCGTAATCACATCTAGGGAGGATGCCTCTTCGCGATAGTGAATAGCATAAGTCCTTGCGGGTGTTCTAGCATCTGGTCTAGCTATTGAGTCTCTGGACATACCCCTGTTACTTGCTCCGACTCCTACATTAAGTACATTCTGGTCTAGGTGGTCGAGTACTACCCACACTTGCGATTGTAATAGTCTGAGCTCTTAAACCCACAAATCTTCTACCTCTGTTTCTGCTAGGATACCGGCTGAAAAATTTGATCTAATAGATAACTCTCTAGGCCTCTTGGATGTAGACTAAAATGATCTGCTCATCTGCCATTTCTTCATGTCTTGAACCTCAATTTCAGCTTTGCTCTTTTCTTTTTCTTTTAACAACTCCTCTGCCTTACAGGCTCTTTCAACTAGAACAACTAACTCTTTTATCTCTAGAACGCCAACTGACAGTCTGATATCATCATTGAACCCATCCTCAAATCTTTTGCACATGATAGCCTCTGTAAACACACATTCTCGAGAATAATTGCTGAGTCTAACAAATTCACGTTCATACTTGGTTACAGTCTTCTTACTCTGCTTTAACTCAAGGAACTCTTTTCTTTTCTGGTCAATAAACCTTTGACTGATATACTTTTTACGGAACTCCTCCTGAAAGAAATCCCAAGAAACTCTCTCACTCGGTACAACTGTCACAAGAATCTTCCATTAATGATAGGCTGAATATTTAAGGGGTGAGACAACACACTTCATGCATTCCTCAAGTGTATAGGATAACTCATCAAAGACTCTAATAATACTCTCGAGCCAAAATTCTGCTCTTTCTGCATCATCTTTAGTAGCTCGAAACACTTCAGGCCCTTGTTTTTTCATCTTGTCAACTGGTGGCCTTTCTCTTATAACTGTACCTGTGACTGGGGGAGCTACATGGGGGACCAGAGAATCATGAGGGGGTGGAGGTCTAACAGCAGGATTCATACGAACGAACTCAGCAAACCATTCATTCATAGCTTGGAAGAAGCTTCTCAAGCCCATCCTCTCTGACTAACTGTAACGGGCCTTTCACTACTATCTAGTGGCACCGTCCCTTTTGCGGGATCGGGTGTATTACTCTCTACATCATTTGGACCAGCTCGTTTGGGATCCATAACTATAAAAGAAAAACATTTTAAAATCGTCAGGAGTCGTCACACTATCAAAATACAAGTATGGCATGCATAGCTAGACTCTTATTTATACTGAATATTTTGAGAACTGACTAAACTCTCTCTCTGATACTAATAAATGTAACACCCCTTACACGAGACTGTTGCCAGAGTCGAGCACGAGGCATTACCTGACTTAACTTACTAGTTCGGAGCATAAAAATTTGCTTTTAAAATTAATTCACTCACCTTCAATCAATATGTCCCTAAAAAGGGCCCTCGAGACCCTAACAATGCAACAAAAACGGTTTGGGTCCAACCGGAAACATTAAAAATTTTCTGAATACTTAAATAAATCAGAATAATTTATTTCGCTATTCACAATAAAACTGTCCATTTGCGTGGCAGTAACTAATTTAATTATAACTCGAATTACGAAACTCAAAATTTAGATCTGTAAATTTTTCCTAAAACTAGACTCATATATAATCTTATCATAAAATTTCTAGAATTTTTGGATTAGCCAAATAGTACAGTTAATTCGTTAAATTCTCCCCTGTTTCATTGTCTGGTGGTTCTGACCTTGATTCACTAAAAATCAATTATCTCATTGTACTGGCTTTATATGGTGTTTTCGTTTGTTTCTATTGAAAATAGACTCACTAAGGAATCTACACATATAAATTATGACTCGTAATTTTTTCTGTACAATTTTTAATGATTTCCTAAATTCATAACAGGGGACTTCAAAAACCATTCTGACCCTATCTCACTAAAATTGAAATATTACAAAATATAAAATTCCTTTTCCTACAACATTTTTTCATGTGAAAATAGACTCGCTAAGGTTTAATTCTATGTCTGATTCACGCTCTAATTCTAATTCTACAGTCCTTGGTGATTTTTCAAAATCACGTCAATGCTGCTTCCCAAAAACTGTTCCATTGCAAATTTTTCCTCTTTTTATAATTTCTTTGTATTAACTATCATTTAGGCATACATAACACCAAAACATGTTCTTAAATAGCCATTTCAATAGCCATTCCTTATCTAGTATTTACATGCTATTCATTAGCCATATCATAAGGACACACACACAAAATGACTAAGTCCCTATACATTCCATAACATAAAACGTTTCGAATCACAAAATACCGAGATGGTCTGTTGATAGTGTGAAACAATCTCCGACACCCTTACGATCCCCGAATTGGCTTGGCGATACTATAAAAAGAAGGAAAATAAAAGTGCTAAGCATAAAGCTTAGTAAGTTTACATGTAAATAAATAACAACATTTATCATAAATAATTATACTTATAAATTATCATCAAGTATCATGATATTTACTTTCTTTTTTACTTACTCTCTTACTTGTTTACTTACTTGTTTACTTAAATAACTCATGATTATAACTTACTCCTTCCTTGCTGAAATTTTTTTCTCAACTGATAACTGAGATATTCTTAACCCTTATAACTCACCTGAACCTATTTATTATGCTTTTACCTAAACTTTCATGTAACATAATCTATTTACTAGCCCGTTCAACCACTTGGAATAATAAGGAAACTTGGGTCTCCTATCTGATATTAACATGCCAAATCCATGTCCCAGACATGGTTTTACATGGGATGCTTCCTGTACTGCAAATGTCATATCCCAGATATGGTCGTACATGAGAGTTCTCATACTGGTGCCCATGCCATTCCCAGACATGGTCTTACGAGGGACCTGTCATCTCGGTACCAACGTCATGTCCTAGACATGGTCTTACGTAGGACCTCTCATAACCTCAATAATGCTAATGCCATGTCCCAAACATGGTCTTATATGGGGTCTAGTGCCCCTAATGTCATGACATTTGTATCCAATACATTCCTAATGTTTCAACAGGACTTTTTAACACTAATTCTCTATCATCTCATACTTGAGTCAACATTAAATAATTTCATGAAATAAGTACATAATTGCCGAAAAATAACAACATATAATTATTGAAATATTACATTTATTTACCGTAAACTTACCTTGGTAAAAAATATGATCAAATCTAGCAACTTAGTCCTCAACCTTTTTCTTTCCCCGGTCTAACTCCGAATTTCGTTCCTCTTGATCTATAATAGACAATTTAGCTTATTTAATAGTCACATTCATCAAAATAGTCCTTGACTCGAAATTTGGCAAAATTATGATTTTGCCCCAAAGCTCAAAAATGAAACTTCATCCTTTATTCTTATGTTTTATGATATGCTAAACATCTTTCCCTTTTATGGCAACATCAAATTCTCACTCTATCATTTACTTATGAACATTAGGTATTTTTATCGATTATGTCGTTTTACTCGTTTTCACTTAAAATCACCTAGCAAAAGTTGTTTAACATAATTTCAAACTTCATATTCTACCATAAAATATCATAATAAACACATTTCACCTATGGGTATTTTTCCAAATAGGAACCCTAACATGAATTAACGGTAGAATAAGCTAAACCGAGCTACGAGGAGTCCAAAAACATAAAAAAATTAAAAACGAGACTTGGATGCACTTACTATGAGCTTGAGAAAGTGAAGAAACCCTAGCTCTGGAGTCCCTTGAAGTTTTGGCTCTTATGGAAGAAGATGAGCACATTTTGCCATTTTTTTCCCTTTTAATTCTTTTTAGTACCAAATGACTAAAATGTCCTTCATTAAAACTTTAGTTTTTTTTATCTATGCATGCCTATTTTTGTCCATGAAAATCTAATGGTCTAATTACCATTTAAGGACCTCTACTTCAATTATGCACTTCTATTAAATCCTTTATCATCTAAAACTCATATTTACCAACTTTGCAATTAAACCCTAATATGCAATTTAGACATGCAATCGCTGAAATTTCTTATCGGTATTCTAACACATTCATCCAATCAATCGATAAATCATAAAAATTAATCACAATAAACTTTTCTATCTTAGACTTGTGGTTTCGCAACCACTGTTCCATTTAGGCCCTATTTCCGGATGTTACATGGTTATTCTATTCATTCATTGGGCTTATTAAGCTCACCCACTACCTTATTTACCCATTGGAGATTAGTTGTGTGCAGGTGTGAGCGGTGTTCTTTTCAAGAGGTGATCAAAGAAATACTTTGTGATTTCGTAGGTGTTCGTAATTTAATCACGTTTTGGGGGAATAAGACAACGTGGTTTACTTGATTATAGCCATGATAACTTCTAGACAATTTGCTGGTTTTCGATTCAGTTTGTAAGGATTACATATTATAGTTATGCTTGGGTTCATGAACATGAAGATGGTTTGAAGTTACTTGGTCAGATACGATTTTGTGATTTCGAACTGATAAATAGTTCGTTGGATGATTATTTGTTGAAATAATTGATGCATGATGTTCCGCAACTAAACTTGAAAGGATTATTTACATAAGTATGCTATATTTTTAAGGTCTAGGGTATTGGTATCGATAATCGAGTTTTAAAAATGATACCTCTGTGCCTTGAAACGTCCAGGAAGTCATAATAGAGATATGGTATCGATACCTTTTCTTGAGTATTGATACTCGGGGTAAATTTATCAATATTTGATAACAGGTACCAATAATTTTTGAGACTTTGGTTTTTAAACGAGAAACAAAATGAGAGTTTGGTATCATTTTTTTATGGTGGTATCAATACCACTGAAAGAAAATATAGATACCCTAGTGTTAGTATCGATACCTACGGACTTAACCTACAGACTTATTTTTAAGAATTTTGCTAAACAAACCATATGCATATTTAAATACATTTATAGGACTAATTGATGTAAGAATAGCATCTACTCATGATAGCTAACAAATATGATTGACTAAAAACCTATATTAGTAATAAAATGATGGATGTCTTGTTAAGAGTGAGCTTTTACTTATTGTGTATGACGTAAGATGGTGGTGTGGCATTATGATATTCAGACTTGGCGACCAAGCCGAGTATTGGGTGATACAAAGAAACTTTTGATAGACAGAAATCATACGCGGATCTGAAACATCAGGATATTGAGCTTGACGTGGGAGATAAAGTGTTTTTAAAGGTTTTTCCATGGAAGAAAGTTCCATGATTTGGTCGAAAGGGAAAGTTAAGTCATAGATTTACTGGACCGTACGAAATCACCAAAAGAGTTAGACTAGTTGCATATCAATTGGCATTACTAGCAGAGTTACAAAAAATACACCATGTTCTTCACGTGTCAATGCTTCGGAGATGCTGATTGGATCCGTCTCACGTTATTTTGACAGAAGAAATTAAATTTCAGCCCGACTTGTCATACGAGGAAGAAATGGTCAAAATTTTAGCTCACGAGGTGAAAGAATTAAAAATAAACATGTTCCACTCGTGAAAGTTTTAAGCCATAGCCACAGTGTCAAGGAAGTGACTTTTAAACGGAAGAGACGATAAGATTCCAGTATCCCTAACTCTTTTTAGATAAATTTTTGGGATGAAATTTCTTAAGGGGAGAATTGTAACGACCCAAAAGACAATGGTGTCGGAAAGTCTAGTTTCGGAACCCAATTTTCGTATTCCAAAAACAAAAATATTTTTTAAAATATTTATGGAATTGTGTTAGAAGTAAATTGAATTTCGGTCGGGTAATTTCATGAAATTAGTACTTAATTAAGGTGTAGGGACTAAATCATAAAAGTGTCAAAAGTTTAATTGTTAGTGAATTAATAAGTAGAACTTGGTCCAGGGACTTTTATAGCAATTAAACCATTATTATAGTGATAGTGGACAATAATGTGCTTTATAAATGAAGAAAATGTGCTGAAATTTAAATAAATAAATTAAATAAATAAAACATAATACTAAACAAGTTAGTGGGAAATGTAAGTGAAAAAAAAAACATTTCATCCATTCTCATGCAAAAACTGAATTGGGGAGAAAGAAAAATAGGAGACAAATGATCAAGGGTTTCAAAGTTTAAAGCTTCAATTGGTATGCTCAATTTAGTCATTTTTTTGTAATTTTTATGTTTTTACAATCCTGAGAGCTTAATTTAGTTGACCCAAGTCGTATTTTTTGGTACTGTTCAATTTTGTGGATGTTACCATTGTTAGACAACTGAAGCTTTTGGTGATATTTTGATAGATTTTAAGTTTGGAGTTGAGAAAAGACTAAATTGTAAAGTCAATTGATTATTTTGTGCAATAAGGACTAAATTGCATGAATTTTGAAATTTGTGGTAGAAATGAAAAATAGGAAGTCAATTAGGCCTAGGGTGAAATCAGTATAGAAATTGGAGGTTGAATTTGAAAGTTAAGTTAATCTTGATTTTAGGGACTAAATTGAATCAAATGTAAAAGTTGCATAATTTATAAATTGAATGTTGAAATGGTTGAATATTGATGAATATCTTGTTTGTTTTCATCTGTAGCTAACGTTGACTCGAATTCCATGAAAAAGAAAGGAAAAGACAAAGTTGTCAACGAATAGCTCGGAGTTTACTTTTTGTGTGTCTATAATCCCAACTACTTATGAATTGTTGCATATTGAATTGTTTGTGCATGGTAAGAACTTAAGGTGAGACAATTTGTGATAATGAGATGTACTGGGATTGATTTGAATTGATTGATGTTCATGAGGACTATATTGAATATATGTGAAAAATGTGAATGTTTATATAAATATGAAATTGAATATATGTTTAAATAATTAATACGATATTAAATGTTGATTATTTGAGTAACAAATACCCTATTAACTGTTCGAGTAGAGTCGGATGTAGTTGGCTTGCCATAGGATAGGAAGAGTTCAGAGATACTTCGACTACGAGTCGATGAGGCACTGGGTGCCAATATGCTTCGGTTAAACTAATGAGACACTGGGTGCCAAACTTATTGATAGCGCTGGGTGCCAAACTGATGTGTTGGTTGGATCTGTGTATTTGTCCGAGTTTGAGTCGTGTTAATAGTGAGTTAAAATGATAAAAACAAAAGGTTTAAAATGGCAATGATGATATTGAAAAAGTCCTCACAATTCCATGTGATTGGAAAAACCTATATGAGATGAAATGTTTGATATTGAAATGGCAAATGAAAAGAAATGGAAGTGAAACATGGAATGAAATATGTTATTGTGAAATGATTGAAAATTGATAATTATGTGTATGGGATTTATGAAATTGAAAGTTGAGATGGAATGTGCTACCATATGAAATGAATTTATCAATTGACATATGTATTGAATTGCCAAGTCTTAATGTTAGTAAAGCATGATATTTGTGAACAAAGAATATGTGAATTATCCTAAGTATACAAACTAAATGAAATAGATTTTAGTAAAATTAAACACAATTTTCAACAATTATAACATAAATAAACTAGGACAATTACTTTAATTAAACTCAATTTATTATCAACATGCTTAACAACATTCGGAAAAACATTTCATGGCAACTCAATCTTTCATGAGTTTGGAAACTACATTAGGTCCTTTCAGAATCCTTTACTTAGTAAATACACATTTTACTGATCCTTATTTACTAAGGGTTTCTTAGCATACGTGTAAAGTAACAGGGACGTGTTAGGTTTGAAATAATTTAATCACACAAATCTAAAAACTATGTAGATAACAGAGCTTGGTTAGAGTTGTTATGTAACCTACAATTCAATCGGGATAGGATCTAAATTGAGCATGGACATTTCAATTATGTGTCAATTAGCTGTCGTCTGGTTAGGATCGCTCTGCTAATTCAGGTGCATTTCAATCACGTATGAAAAAAATACAAACTTGATTTTAATTTTAAATATGATCGATTGATGCCCAAACATTATAAACATGAATCAAATAAATATTATTTAATCAAAATAATCATCCTAGCTTAAATAAAATTAAGCTTAAATAAAATTAAGCTATCATTGCTGTAAACAAGAACAAAGAACACATAGCAAACATCTTTAAATTAAATTTAAAGAAAAGAAAGATTAAACCCAATTCAGAGTGGCTGTAACCCAAGACTCTGACTGATGAGGCTCATTCGCTTCTTTGCATTGCTCTTTTGCTGATGGCTCTCCAAGGAGACCAACCAAGGGTTCTTTAAGAGGCTTAATTGCTAAAATCCTTATACAAGGATGATGAAGGAGAAAGATAGCGAAAAAAGTTGAGAGAATGATGAATTAGTGAGAGATGATGGGATGAGGGATGATTGAAAAAGTGAGAAATGAACTCTTATTTATAGGTGAGGCAAGGGAGCTATTTTGCTAAAAATAGGAGTGTCCATGCTTTGAAACTTCCTCCAAGAGTGGCCAGCCATGAATTGAGGAAAGGTGGCTGATTTTTCCTTGATTTTTGGTCAATTTGAGTGCCACAACAACTCAGGACTAAGACTCGATCATCAGCAAATCTTCGGGAAAATCTCTGATTTCTTTAACTCTTCAAGGACTTTGTATAATTAAACCAAAAAATGGTTTATGACATCCATGTGTAGCCGAAAATTGGGTTGACTTGGTCCCCAATTTGGACGGTTTTCCAATTAGAAGAAAACTCTCAGACCTGTCCAAAAATAGTAGATAGTTTAGAGGAACCACTTTAATTAATCAATTTAATTAATTAAAACCTTATTTATTAGTGAAATATTAAAAATGAATTAAATATAACTTTATATTTTATTATTTAATTTAATCATGCATGGGCCACTTTATAGCTTAAAAATATAATATGCTCAAATTAATATAAAATAAGTCATTTTATGCATGAAAACTATATAATAAAGTATAAAATCACATTTTAATAATTTCTATGTTCTAATTTCATATTTTCGCATATTTCATTAATTTATTAAACAATTACTTGGTTTTAACAACAAATTTAAGTAAAAGGTAATGAATTATATAGGAAAAATCCTACATAATTTTCAAGTTACAAATCTCGAACTCAATCATTGATGATGTTTTAAATTTTGGCCATGGCATGTACCTAAGGTGTCATTTGGGCATTAATGTTTTATTTTGAGATTCTTGTGGCATTTTGTGAATTATGTAATATATATATATGTGTGTGTGATGGAAATGATCATGGAAATAGCATTCTTGATTAGTAGTTTATTTGAATATTTACCTTCTTAGATGGTTATTAAAATATGTGCCAAGGAATAGGTGTATAAAGTGATTTATAAGCTTATGTATGCTTGGAGTGATTTGGTAGTTCTAGTGCTTAGGTTATAAGGTTAATATGAAACCAATTGTGAGATGGTTTGAATGGTTGAATGCATGCATGTTTGGCTTATTGTTTTGAGGTGTCATTGAAGGCATATCGGTATGGTTGAATTTGGTTTTTTGCTTAGTTTTGAATTATTGGTTGAGGTGTGATACGACCACGCCCCGGGCACATTTTTGGACCAGCTCCATAAGTATTGCTTGCACACCCATGTGAGCTAAATTAGCTCAATTGCATCTCACTGAGCTTCGTTTAGCTCGTTTCACTCAATGGGATCATTTTGCTCAATTTGAGTTTATTTTAATTTTATAATTTTATTTGTCAAACAAATTGAATAAGTTAGTTTATTTATTTATTCCACTCAAATAAGTGTTAGTATTAAATTTATTAAAATTGGACATTTTAATTAGGTGTTTTAAATATGTTTTATTTTTATGTTTTGTTAATGTGTCCTATTTTCATACATAGCATAAATATGTCTAGGCTATTACATCTATTTAATATGTCGAATTTAATGCGCCACTACATGTTATAAATGTGTCGATTTAATTTAATGTCGCCACTACATGTTATAAATATGTCCGGACTAATTTAATGTCGCTACTACATGTTTGGCGAATTTAATGTATGTTTTTAAGGTGTCCAGATGAATTTAATTGTCATTACATCATTTAAGTTGTTTTGCTATAACCGAATTTAATGAGGTTTAATTTATGTCTTGACCGAATTTATTTTGTGTCTGCAGGTAATTAATTCAGATGGAAACAACTACTTAATGGCAAAGGAGACATGCATTTAAGTTGTTGTTCTACATGCAAGGAACGGCATTAATTAGTTGCTGGTGCTTTTTCGTGTGGCCATTTAATGGACAGATTTAATGGGTGCATGCTTGCCGAATTTAATGTGCAGCAAAGACAAGCATTCAATGAGATGTTGAAGAAAGCATGTTGGAATTCATTAAAGAAGCTCTCGCCAATTTATGGGCCATATTGCATGTATTTATTTTGTCTTAAAACAAGAATTAAAGGTTGTTTTAATTTGGTGCGAGAATTTGGGCATGGACGGCATTTATTTGTCTTGATTGCTCTCCTCCATGCATTCCTTCATGAATAGCAAGGGCCTTTTGGGAGTTTCTTCACTTTCCAAGCACTCAATTCACTCTTTAATTACCTTGGAGGACGCCTTGGTGATAAATAAATTTTGCTATCTTTTGGCCATTCGGTTTCATGAGTTCACACACACAAGGTCGTTCCTATTTGATGTTCACACCATGGGTGTTGGAGATCCCTAAACGTCATTAAAATGGGCAAGTGTTCACTCACAAGGAGGCTTCATTAAGGTGCATTCAACTTCATTGGCGAACCAAGACCTCTTATTCACTCACCAATATTTCCATTAATGTCCAAATTGAATGGACTCCATCTAGAAGTCGCCCAATTGAATTCTTCATGCATGAAGCTTCCCAAAACGTCCTAGGAAGGTTGCTGGAAATTTCCAACCTCTTTTGTTTTAATTTTGGTGACCATTCAAAGATCTTATTAGTCATTCACTACCTTAGGAATTTATATTATAAATAGTTGTTTTGTAATCATTTTGGGGTTAGACAATATATTTTTAAAACTTATATGAAATTTGTTTACTTTGTGAGTTCGTGTTCAACTCTCATTGTTCTTCAAGGACTGGTTAGACTTATCAAGTAACCCTTGTGGCGTCAACCCGTTTTTGTATTTCGAACTTATCACTTTGCACCCATAGTGTGGCGTTCAAGTTATACCGAGGTTCCTATCAATATTGATAGTGGGTCGAGGTTGCGTTTCTATTACCTACCTTCCTAACCGTTACCATCTCAACCTAAGCATTCGTATAAGTTTCGGGATAACACACTTATATTGTGTTAGATCAACTTGAATACTTGGTTTTATGTTCACCTAACAATTTCCATTCATTCCATAACCTCTTTGAACCAAATTAAGCCTTTATCTCTTCTTTCTTAACCTATTTTCGACAAACCTTAATATTACTCCAATTCACGATCGGGCACAACAACGACTCGGATTCAACTACTAAACCGGGGTTGTATCAAGGTGCCAATTGTAGCATATTGGTTAGACACTTAGGTTGATTGTTTAAAATGATATTTTTGGATTAAGTTGATGTTATTGAAATGGTAAAGAATTGGTATAATGTGTTGCTTGTGGTATAAGTGTGTTAAGGTTGAATAGCTTGTTTTGGAAGGTATTTTTTAGGTACAAATGGCCCAAGACACGACCCTATGCCTTACATGACATATGACACGGCTGTGTGACATATTTTTGAATATTTACACTTTTGACCCACACAGCCTTGGTGAGTGTTCATGGTTGTTCCCACGACCATGTGTTCCATCCCACACGACCTTAGCATTTCCACATGGTCAGGGAACACTACCATGTAATCCATGTTTACAGATGTTTCCTACTTTTTTTGTTTTTCTTTCAAAATGATCCTTGTTTGGTATCTGGTTGGTTTTAAGCTTTTGTAAGCTCGATATTAACCTAAAATTAATTGAACTACATGTTAGACTTGATTGTTTACATGATATGTTGATAATTAACTAAGATTCCGAACTATGATTTGCATGTAATTGTTTGGTATTTTTTTGTAGGATCCTATAACTCGGGTTCGGCAATCAGACCAAGTAAGGGATGTTACACAACTATATTAAAACTCTAATAAATATAAACAATAAAAAAACCATAAAACTCATAAATAACATAAAATACTTAAAAAAATATCCTAAATTCAGGATAAATAAATAATAAAATATAATACTTGGTAAATACAATATTGAGATCATATATAATAAAAACTAAGCTTAAAAAGCGAACCTAATATGATTTAAACTCAAATTAAAAAGCGAAAACTCATAATTTACGTAATAATCCCATTAAAAATTCTGCTTGCATAGTATTCACTAAAACGGTCATAACTTTAGCTCCCGAACTCAAATCGAGTGATTAAAAGTGTGTTTTGAAGCTAAGAGATAGATATTCAAATGCTGTGAGACATCTAAATCAAAAATGTTTAGATCCCATCCAAAAACTCATTGCAAGTCAACTGATTTTCCGAACTTGAAATTTGGCTCATTCGAAGAATAGAGTTTAATAAATTTCATTCCATCTGTGTATGTATCAATAGAAAAGAAAGTGAATGAGAACCTTCAGTTGGTGTAGGCAGTGTGAACAGATAAAGAAATATAGTAAAAATTTTAACATCTCTATAACTTAAATGAAAACTTTTGAATAGATCAATAATCATTTTATAATTTTTTAAAGTTAAATAACCTAAACATAACCTTACTAATGGTTCATTGACTTCATAAATAATTTTTTAATTTCACTTCGCGATTTTAATGGTATAAGGTTTCTCTAAATCTCAAAATCCTAAAAAGCCACGCCATTTGACCAAAATTATTTTGATTTGGGAGGAAAGGAAAGATAGGGTCACGTTCTTAATTGTTAGTGCATCATTATTAGACTTTCAGTCTATGAGAACTGAAAATGGCTGCATTTTCCTTTTCTGAACCTAAAAGCTGATCCTTTCATTCATTCAATTGTTAGAGTTGTATGACCTAAATTCTAAAAAATTGCTTCTAAGTCAAGTTAAACAAAATATATTATTTTTTTAAAAGATTTAGTATTTATTAGCATAATATATTTAACATTTATTAGCATAGTTTATTTGACTTACTAATTTAGCCTATAAATAGGTTCTTTTACAACCTTAGAAAATGCACCCAATAGAGATTAGAACTCATAACACATTTAGAGAATTTTGTGTTTACGTTTTAAGGGTTTTTTGTTTTCGGGTTTTTAAGTTTCCGGGGTTTAGTTTTTATCTCAATCTTTTGTACTCTTTGTTCTTTTGTCATTATAGTAAAATTATCTTTGCTCGTGGTTTTTTATCCTCTTTGGAAGGGTTTTTCTACGTTAAATTTGTATGTTTAATTTCTTAATTTATTCCGTTATTTTTTTTACTTGTTGGTTAATCAGGTCGATCCTAACATTATGTATGCGGCTTTTTAGTCCTTAGCCCTGCAGCTGCTGCAGCCTTCACCTCCCTTCCCCTCTTTTGCTCTTGTCCTTTTTAAACATTTTCAGCGTGGAGTAAATTGCCAGTATTAATTATTTGAGACTAAAGTTTGATCAAATATTAATTGGCGTAGCCTTTTAGATACACTGTTCAATCTTAATTACTCAAGACTAACTTCACAATCCAATTATTATTAGTTCTCAGGAGATGAAGAGTTATGTATTTTATATATATTTGGATTTATAAATACTTAAATGATTTCATTCATTTTAATGAAGAATTTTAAATATTCAAAAGTAAATTTATCTGTTTGAGTAAAAGTAAACAAGATTTTAATTTTAAGAAGACTTTCAAAAACAGATTTCAACACTTCAAATTTCATTTTCAAATATGATTTAAAAATGGTTTACTTGGTTCACTATAGAATAAAAACCTAAAACAATTTATTTTTATATTAATAATCATATCTACATATATTTACTAAACGAATAAATTCTATGCATGCCGTATATTTTTACTTTTGTTATTACTATATTGTTCCCCGTTCCATTCAATTAAATAGCAATATCCTAAATCTTGTACTTAGAAAATTTTATTCAAACAAAATAATTATAAATGTTGATAGTATTTTGAAATATGATGCAATTACAATGCTTTTATTTCAAATTTCTTCAATCTCATCCAAATGCATTGTAAGATTTTATATTAAATATTTACAATCTATTCAATTATTACGAGGAAAAATTAAAATCTTAAAATTTGGTTTAAGCAAAAAAATTATATATTAATAATTATCTTAATTATTATCTTATGTAAATTATATATATTCTTTCAAGATTTTATTTTAGTTTAAATCTCATTTTGTCATAGTTTATTTTAGTCTAAATGTAAGTATATCTGAATATTAAGTTGATCATATTTTATAACAGTTATCTAATTATAATTATAAATGTATTATTTATAATTGTAATTGTGAATGTATTTATAATATGTTTATAACTTCCTAAAAGTTTGATTATCTCATAATTAAATATATTATATGTATTTGACAAATTACATATCAAATAAAAATTAGAATATCAACAAGTGTTGGATGCAGTGGTTAGAAATATTGCACTCTTAAGAAGAGAATGTAAGTTTGAAGCTTAAAAATGACATTATTAACAAACATTCATCATAAATTATAAAATAGACATAAAAAAGGAAACCAAAATATTCGGTGAAAATTAAAAAATATAAAACACGCAAAAACAAAAATATATAGACCAATAAGGGCAGCAGGCACCTTATTCATTAATGCCATGCATGGCCTGAGGGCCAGATAATATGTCTAGAAACGGAAATTAAATGAGGATTGGAAACAAAAAGGCAAAAACCAATAAAAAAGGCAACTAAAGACATACAGCTTGCAACTACGTGGCTTACAACGAACAAAATCTGGTGGGGATAGTCAATATTCACTATCATCACTTCATATTTCTTCCCTCCTACGTACTCATAATAATTAAAAGAAAATCCTTATAAATTCAGAGGGTGATGAAGAGAGTAAAGCCAGAGGTGATTTTTCTTTTATGGATTTGAATAGTTATAAGGATTCTTTTTTTCTTTTGAAATAGAGATGAAAAAAGAAGCCTAGTTATTTGTTGTTGCCTCCCTCTCAAAGGAGCTCCCACCAAAAGTTCAAGACTTCTTCCAAGTCTTTTCTCCCAATTTTAATATCTTACTCAGCTTAATTTCTTAACTCTTGGATATGAATATGGGGAAGAAGCTGCAAAGAAACGATGAGACACAGAAACAAAAAAGCGTTCAACTATTCTGATATGTCTATTAATTAGTTTCATGCGTTCACTATATATCTTTGTTAAACTGATTTTCTTTAATACTTTTTGTCATTTGTTTCTTTTATCTTTTATGTAGAATTTTTATGGTGACTAATATGTGGCTGGAATATATATGAGAGAAGTTTATATGTTTCTCAAATTATTGTTAATCCAAAG
Source organism: Gossypium raimondii (assembly GCF_025698545.1). NCBI lineage: Eukaryota > Viridiplantae > Streptophyta > Magnoliopsida > Malvales > Malvaceae > Gossypium > Gossypium raimondii. The sequence continues at coordinate 18,193,435 of NC_068572.1, read as the reverse complement.
ATATCAATAAACACTGATGTTTCTATGATAGGCCTCTATAATTCCTCAATTTGATATTGTTTTCCTGCTTTATATGAGTAGTTCCAACGAATTAATTATTATTTGTATATGGTAATCAATATATCTCTGTGTACAAGCAAATTCATTAGGACAAAAAAAACAAACAAAAAACACGAATCAACCATGCATTAATATGAGAATAAAAGATTCAATTGGACGGTTTCATTCTTTCTTTTATTATTTATTATTTGTTTACTTTAATTTATGATTACATATATTTTCATTAGGTTTTGACACGTCCACATCCCATGAATCTCTATAGTTAGAAATTCTTTTATATCATAAGTTGTGGTATCTTTAATATAAAACAAATAAGGGCTGCGATTTTGGGATTTTTGTAATGTTATGTTTGGGGAAATGAATTTGAAATTTTGGATTTACATTCCAAACATTTCACAACTAAATAGTTAACCAAGAATCCAAACTACCAATTCAGATTTCTAGTTTGCCCTAAAAATTCGAAACATCCCATCGGCTGGCCCGAAACATGTCCATAACCATAAAATAATAGTCTCCTTCTGAAAGCTCGGAGCCATTACGGACATCTTCCCTCCGAGGCAGTGTTATAATAGAAGAATCAACATTATCAACCTCAATAAATCTAATTGTTGTAATAGAAGTATTAAAAGCTCCACAAGTATCTTGTTGAAGCTCCCAAACGGTGGCTAGTCTCGAAACTCATCTGAACCCAATAATATTAAATTAGGTTTTCAAAGCTTAAAATAACACCATTGCCACCCAAACTCCTAGCAACATGAGCTATACTTTCTCCCACTAGCAAAAGCTTAAACAAATATGGGTTATCAACCTCGGCAAGTTCCTTCACACGTGGCTATACAAATGAATAAGTTCATTTAAATTCCCCCACAAAATAAAAGTACCCAACAAAGAAGGCTCAACCGTGATATTAATGAGCTAATTCTTGAAGGAAAAAGAATTGAATCAAGGGAATTAAAAATGGTTATGGTAACATGGTCAATTCTATTCGAGATATTAATGGCGTTGTGCTTTCTTACTTTGCAGAGCTCTTCAATTGTAATGCCATAGATGCCTCTTTATTGGAGACCATTAGCCCCTTTGCGGTAACATGGTCAATTTTATTTGAGATACTAATGAAGTTGTGTTTTCTTATTTTGCAGAACTCTTCAAATAGGATGGTAATGCCATAGCTGCCTCTTTATTGGAGACCATTAGCCCCTTTGTGGTAACATGGTCAATTTTATTTGAGATATTAATGAAGCTATGCCGTTGGAAAAATTCAATTTAGAGAACATATTTGTTGGACAGTGGGGAATTATTATCTTTTTCCTAAAAATCAAGCTTTTATGTTAATTATAGTAATAAACCTTTATGAAACTAGTGTTTGTGTTTTGGGTTAAGTGAATTTAGTCGTTTCTCGATTTTCTATCAACACGATATTTTTCGTTATTCTAGAACCCTCAATTTTCTTAAAGAGTGGGATCTAAATTCATGAACAGATAACATAATGAAAAATAATTAGTTTTCTTGTGGGGAAAATTAATTCTTTCTACTCATTAAAAAGTTAATAGAAGTTCCCTTGAAAAATATAATTTACTTGAAAAGAAAGTCTCACTAAATTCTAACAGAGTAACTGCGCTAAAAAATGGTTATTTTGACCTAACCATAGTCTCTATTTATAGAGAAAAAACACAAGACTCTAAAACAAGTGGTAACAAAATAATAATATTTTAATAGAAAATACATAATCCCACTAGGACTATAAGGAGGGAGGCGACACTCCCCCTCTTGGAATCTAGGGTTACCGCCAGCATATGTCAAATGGGCCTATTGGGCATGTTTCATATATTCTGTACAATTATACGTGTTATTTGAACCTTTAACCAACTCGTACAAACTATTTAACCCAACAATAAGTTTTTTATTCCCAAAATATTAATTTATATATTTTATTTAATTACATTATTTTTTCAACTCAATTACAATTTCGTTAAAGTCATGATGACTTCATCATACTACAATCTATGAGTAAATCAATTTAATTGTCTTGTTCTATAAATCTGCGATGACTAATTAATTTAATTTCATTTTTGACCTTTAATTATTTAATTACAATCAATTGAATAATAATTCGAAGATATTGATTTAATCTCTATGTCATCTTTTACTCATAGCGTGAAAACACATTCACTATGGATAGTGATACGTGCGACCAGTTTCTCTAATTCGTTGTTTTTATTCATTCAATGTATTGGTTCAATTGCAATCTATAAAAGGTTTTGTTGAGCGAGCAGGGAGACCGATTGAACATATATAATTATGACTCAAATAATTTGTAATTAAGTCTTGACTCTTCATTTATTAATTAAAATATTATTTAATCATAGAGTCAATCTAGTAAAAGTACCATGACCTGAACTTTCCTTATTATATGTCATTACGAAAGAAACTTATTTTATACTTGTCCAATGACCTTATTATATGTTTGTTACCCTCATATGATATCATTAATCTCTTTGGGTTATATTCGTTCACCTAAAATGATTTTCTTTTATCACATGGTAACCAAAATATCTTCCTTCATGAAATATTCAATTACTAACGTATACAAATTAAATTATTGGTCTTACACAAATGACTCATAACCATGTTACTTTTCCATCAACCATGTATTGCCTATGAGAGGATACCATTTACATTTTATCGGACTATGGATTCTATTATTGTAAATGAAGTCATGCCATGCAAAATTCGTGTACTAAACATACCAACTTTCGACTATTTTATAAAATTTTTAAATTAGTTTTATAAATTCAATTCAATTTATGTCTTTGTATACATGCCTCAAGTTCACAATCTTCTCATCAAATCCATAACCTACGCATTTTAAACAACTAACGAGTGAGCTTGATGAGCTCAATAAATACATAAGGATTTCCTATCCCACCTTACCCATGTTATTGTTGAGTATTTTATGACCTTAAGGTTAAACCATTTCATTTAAATATCGCATTAAGATTGAACACATTGGTGTGATTCAATTTACATTTTCATATCACTTATCTTAGATCCATTTCCAAATTAGACAAGTTTTTATCAATAATTCTTATTCATTTTCATTACACATAACTGTTGAGATCTAGTGCTTCTAGTGTAGTGATTACGTTTATGTATTTGTAATTTTTCAAACAATTTGAATTAATAAAACTCCAACATTATCATTAATATCTTTTATATATTATCCTTAATGGTTTTTGCACGCAAAGAAAAATTAGAGCAAATATCGGCTCATTGATTATCTAACATTTAACTAATACTAAGCTGTTGGAAAAAATCTAGTTTGAAAACGATTTTCTTATATAGGGAAAAATTAAAAATTTGAAAATAGACCTTGTTTGTGATATTTATAGCAATAAACCTTAGACAGAAACCATACCTGTGTTTTTGGATAAGCGGATCATTGACGTTTTTCAACTTTCAACCAAATGATCTTCTCTGCTATTCTCGTACCACGAACTGCTTTGAGTGTAGGCTTGAACCAATTGAATAAAAAAGGACTAGAAAAATAAAAATTCGTAAGCTATTGGAGGGACGCAATTCATTTCTGGTTTCAACGAGCTATTAGAGGGACCGATCAGACATATGTAATTAGGGCTCAAAAGATCTATAATTAAGTTCTTACTTTTCACCTATTAATTATAAACTCATTTAGTCACAAAGTCATTCCACTATAGTACCATGACTTAGCTCTCCTTAATGACATACTATTACGAAAGCAACTATTCAATGCTCATCCAATGACCTTGTCATAAGTGTGTAACCCTTATAGTATATCCTTGATCTATTTGGGATAATATACGTTCTCCCAATATGATCCTATTTTATCTCATGGTAACCATTACATCTTCCTTCATTAAAAGTCAATCACTATCAAATATCAAGTCATCCATCACAAAGACGAACGACTTGTGGCCACGATTACTTTTCCTAAATCATGTAATGCCTATGAGAGGATATCATTTACAAATGTCTCGGGCTATGAATTCCACTATTGTGAATGATGCTACATACTGCAAAAGTCGTACACCAATGCACCAGCTTTTCGGTTCCTTATCTATTCGAACTCGGGCTTTTACTTATATCAAAGTGTACTAGCCACGAATATATAGTCCATCATCCACTCAAGATTTAGGTATGCCACATGGTTTTTGATGAAATGTGCAAGTATACACAACTTCCTTAACAAGTAATAAGTGAGAAAAAAGTATCGCCTCAATAGGGACTATATTGATAATCAATAATTGTAAAATTTGTATTTATCAAGTTGGTTATAAAATAAGATATGTGAAAGTAGTGGATGTTCTAATTAACTTAAATTAACAACTAATATGAAAATGAGAATAAAATAAAATGTAATAAAATGTTTAAGCAGCAATTCACAAGATTTAACAACAATAACATGAATAAGCGAACAATTACAACTCTTGATTTAATTCACTCATGATTATGCTTAATAATGTTTCGAGAAATACCACAAGAACACAATTATATATAAACTTAGAATCTAAAATTCATAAGCTTCTGTCGAAGTCTTACGTTTATCAATTAGAAAAACTTGCATATGTCTACGTCAAAATTTAACAAAGGATTATATTTGAAGTTACCATTCCTTATAATTCATGCAAAGTAACAGAGACATATTTGTTTGAAACAATTTAATCACATAAATCTAAAGTTATGCAAGGTAATAGGGTTCTTTCAATTATTACAAACCTTCAACATATTTTTGTCGAATATAGATTAAACATGCATCTTCCAAATATTGTGTCCATTAATCACCATCCGATTCTAATTATGTTATTAATTCTAATGCAGTCAAACATATATTAATGCATGAACAACATAAATGATTTTATTTGGAAGCATAAATAACCGAGACACATAACATTATAAACATACATTAATCTAATTAAATCAAGAAATTGCAATCATTCTAGTAGAAACAAATTAAGTCATTATCATTAAAAAAATCAAATAATTTGCAACCATGTTTTTAAACTAAGAACAATTAAAAGAGAAAGGAAGAAAAAGCTCTAAGAAGATTTTGGTAATTCTTCGAAAACTATCTATGATGGCTTCTTCCTGATTCCGTCGTTGCTTCGATGCAAACTACTTCTCAAGGTAGCTGGCCGTGAGAGCTTCAACTCAAGAATTGCTTAGTAAATGAACTCTTCTAGAGAGGATGGAAAAATGGGAGAAGATGGAAGGCTAATGTGTGGGAGAGAAAGGAGAATAAAGATGTTGAGAGAAGAGATAATGGTGAGTGATTGAGTGCCTTAAGAGGTGAGTGAGGGGTGATATTTGTACATGAGAGAAGGCTTGAGATTTTGCTAAAATAGCATGAACATCCCTTGAAAGTCTCTCATGCATGGCTGGCAATAATTTGTGGAAAGAGAGGTTGGTTGTTGCTTGATTTTAGCTTGATTCTTGCTCGATTAAAGGGATAGGGTTGGGCGACAACCATGGGAATTTGTTAAGGCTACTTTGTGAATTTTTTTTTATATATGTAGGGACCCTTAATTAATTGTTCCAGAGTTGTTTGGGCTGCTCATTGCCAAATTTGGACTCTTTTCCCCTTAACGGACGGTTTGGGCTTCAATGTAAAGAGCAGACTTGTTCATTTCATCAACCCACTTCCAAGCTGGGTTAGAATTAATTTTTTGAGTCCAATACTTGAGCTTTTTCATCCCATGCTTGTAACACCTCAAACCTGGCCTAGACGTTATGGCCGAATCTAGGAATGTTACGAAGAAGAGTTTCAAATAAAGTCTCATTATGTTAACAACCTAGTATAGTTTATTACTAAAAGAGTCCACATTTATAAAATGTGTCATTATTATATTTATTAACGAAACCACTGAAAGATTGCACTTTCAGAAAACATAATCTGCAGCGGAAGTTTGAATGTCGTTATATTTAAAAATCAAGTTCGTAATTTCAAAAACACTTGTTTGCATAAAACTATGGTATGTAAAACGTCACAAGATAAAAAAATCATAAATGCATCCAAATCCAAAATTTTAAAACTAATAGTCCAGAGAGTACTAAAATTACAAAACCCTCAATGAAAATCTAGAAACTTATATAAATTCTTAATTATTTAAAACAGTTTCTAAACTAGTGGTCACCGTTGAGCCTCTATCGCACTGACCCCCCTATGTCTTAGTATTACCTGAACAGAACAGACAAACAGATGTGAGTTTTAAAAAATCAGTGTGTAACCAAACATACACATACATACACATAAACTCAGATTTCTCATGTAGTAGATCAGATATGGACATAAGTCCTTAGTAGAATCAGATTATCAGAATCATACAGATATGCAAAATCCTACCCCCTCCTCTACACATCATCTCCGACCATCCAAAACACCACGTTGGATATAAAACACCCACCCATTCCTACACACCACATAGTGTCTATACGACACTTATTAGAATAGTTTGCAGCCAAGCTGCCAATATATCGGTGAAATGTCGTCTCACAGAATACTTCCTCCACCTATACAAATCCCATCACATATATAGATTCAAATAACAGATACACAGAATTAACATGTCTCACATGCTCATATATAGATATCATACATATTTATACAAATTAGTCAAATTATACATATCATTTTTTTAATACTCAAAATAATTTATCAAAATAGCATATCTCATGCATTAGGGTTTGGTTTGCCCTTACTGGCCCTACGGAAGACGCACAGTCGATCGAAATGACATGTGCGACCCTAGGGAAAATTTTAAAATTTTGGGCCTACATGCCCGTGTGAGCCTACACGCTCAAATTGGCCTTGCTTGTGTCTCCCACACAGCTTGGCCCACGGCTCGAACGCCAGTGTGGGTCCATACGCCCAAATCAGCCTAGCCCGTATGATCCATACGGCCACACACTAGCCCATCATACGATCGTGTGGCATCGACAAACCATTTTTTAGCTTTAATTGAACCTCATTTTCTCGTGTTTTTGTTATAGACCTGGTTTTTTTTATGTGAAAGCCATCTTGAGACCTCCGAAACCTAAAAACAGAATACCAAACACCGTTTTAGCAGTTAATTTACGAATTCATCAACAATAATCCGACAATGAACCCAATAACTCAAGCACACACTCTAATCACTTAACCACTGAAGCAAATCCTAATTTATATGAAATCTACAAAAACAAAATTAAATAATTTAGGGCATTACAAATCTACCCCCTAAAAGAAATTTTGACCTCAAAATTTACTTGATCCAAACAGATGTGGATACTGTTGACGCATCGAGTCCTCAGGTTGCCACGTTGCTTCCTTGATGCCATGATTCTGCCACAAAACCTTAACTAACGGAATTGACTTCTTTCTCAAAATATTTATATCCCAATCCAAAATTGAAACCGACTCCTCTTAAAATGTCAAATCCGGTCTAACCTCGATTTCCTCAACAGAAACAACATACAATGGGTCAAAATGATACTGCATCAACATAGAGACGTGAAATACGTCATGGATACAGTCTAACTCTAGAGATAACTCCAACTGATAAGCAACCGGTCTCACAAGCTTTAGAAATTGATACGACCCAATGAACCTAGAGCTCGACTTACCCTTATGTCCAAACGGTAGAACTTTCTTCCACGGAAACACCTTAAGGAATACATAACCACCCACATAGTACTCAATATTCCTTCTTTTTAGATCTGCATAGGACTTCTGTCTATCAGAAGTTGCCTTAAGATTATCCTGTTTCAATTTGACTTTGTCTTTAGACTCGAAAACCAACTCAGGACCCAAAACTCATCGTTCACCCAACACAGTCCAACACAGTGGAGTACAACGCTTACGACCATTTAGAGCCTTGTAAGGTGCCATCTGGATGCTAGACTGAAAACTATTTTTGTAGGCGAACTTGGCCAAAGGCAGAAAATCCTCTCAACTCCCTGGAAAATCAATTACACAACTTCGAAGCATATCCTAGAGCATTTGAATCACCCTCTCGGACTGACCATCGGTCTAAGGATGGAATGTAGTACTGAAGTCCAATCTCAAACCCAAAGCTTCATAAACTTTCCTCCAAAACCAAGAGGTGAAGCGAGGACTCTTATCGAAAATTATCGAAACTAGAACCCCGTAAAGTCTCACAATATTAGAAATTGGGCGAACTTGGTCAACTGATCCACGATGACCCATACAAAATCTTTCTTAGTGGGTGTTAAAGGCAACGCACTAACGATATCAATAGTTACACGTTCTCATTTCCATAAGGGAATCTTAACGGGTTGGAGCAAACCCAAAGGCAACTGGTGCTTAGCCTTAACTTGCTGACACGTTAGACAACGAGAAACAAAATCTGTTACATCTCATTTCAAACCCAGCCACCAACATAGATCACAGAAATCTCGATACATCATATTTCAACTGAGATGCATAGCGTAAGGGCTATTATGCGCTTCCCTCAGAATCGACTGTCTCAAATCAGAGTCGTTCAATACATAACCCAACCTCAAAAACACCGAACCCCATCACTATTCAGTCCAAAATCAGATGTATTTCCACTCTCTGATGGAAATATAGAATTAGAGAATCACCCCTCAACTATTTATCCCGAATCTGATTAATCCAAGTCCGCTTAACTTGCAACTCAGCTAATAGACTCCCATCCTCAAACAGAATTAGGCGAGCAAACATTACCCTCAGATCATACATTGCTCTACGACTAAGAGCATTGGCCACCATATTGGCCTTACAGGGCCGGTACTCTATCATGCAGTCGTAATCATTGAGCAACTCAATTCATATATGCTACCTAAAGTTCAAATCCTTTTGAGTAAGGAGGTACTTAAGGATCTTATGATCGCTGTAGATAATACACCTCTCACCATACAGATAGTGCCTCCAAATTTTTAAGCCAAAAACCACGGCAACCAACTCGAGATCGTGCGTCGAATAATTTCCCTCATGTGACTTAAATTGTCGGGATGCATAAGCCACGACCTTACAATCTTGCATCAGAACACATCCCAAACCGACATGCGATGCATCACTATAAACCATGAACTCCTTACCAAATGTACGTTGCATCAGAATAGGAGCTTAAGTCAAAATAGGCTTGAACTTCTCAAAGGTCGATTGTTGTTCATCAATCTAGACAAAAGGAGTATTCTTGCGTAAAAGCCTAGTTAGAGGAGCATCAATCAACGAGAACCCCTCAACAAACCTCCGATAATAACCCGCAAGACCCAGACAACTGTGGATCTTAGAAACATTCTTAAGTTGTTTCCAATCAAGTACAACCTCAATCTTTCTAGGGCCAACTCAAATCCCTTTAACAGAATCCACGTGCCCTAGAAATGTTTCTTCTCGTAACCAGAATTCACACTTGCTCAACTTAGCGTAAAGCTACTTTTCTCGAAGTATCTTAAGGACTACTCTAAGATGCTCATCATGTTCATTGTTGGTCTTAGAGTATACTAGAATATCATCAATGAAAAATACGATGAACTGGTCTAAATACAGCTGGAAAACCTGATTCATCATATTCATATTCATGAACGGATATTGATAGTGCCTATAATGAGTCCTAAAAGCCGTCTAATGAACATTAGCTTCCTTAACTCTAAGCTAATGATATCCAAAACGGAGATCTATCTTAGAGAATATTGAAGCCTCATGAAACTGATCAAAAAAATCGTCGATCCTCAGAAGTGGGTACTTATTATTCACAGTCAGCTGATTTAACTAGCAGTAGTTGATGCACATCCTCATGCTACTGTCCTTTTTCTTTACAAACAAAATCGGTGCTCCCCATAGGGACACACTAGGACGAATGAATCCATGATTTAGAAGCTCCTGAAACTGAGCCTTTAGCTTTGTAAGCTCTTTTGGTGCCATTTGATAAGGAGGGATGGACACCAAATCTGTACTCGATAGAAGCTCAATGCCAAACTCAACTTCTTGATTTAGAGGTAAACCCGATAACTCATCGGGAAAAACATTCAAAAATTCTCTCACTATTCTGATGTTCTCAACAGAAGAGCCCCTAAAAACTGAAACACTTATGTATGCCAGATATGCTTCACACTCTTTTCGAACAAGTTTTTTAGCCACTAGAGCAGAGATTATGTTAGACTAGTAATCCCGATGCTCACCGATCACAACAACCTCCAGATCATCCTTAGTTCTCAGAACTACCCTCTTACTCGTACAATCCAAATTGACTCAGTGCTCTACAAGCCAGCCCATACCCAGAATCATATCGATCTTTCTAAACAGTAACTCTATCAGATTTACTGAAAACCTGACCCATTGTACTTCAGCGGTACATTTCTATACAGCTTGTTTACCTGAACCAACTGACCCAGCGGGCTCAATACAGAAATCTCACCCGACGTACTCTCAACAGTAATCCGTAAGTTTTCAGAGACTGAGCTAGCTACGTAAGAGTGTGTTGACCCTATGTCTATTAGAGCAATATAAGGGGCATCAAAAATAAGGAACATACCTATAATCACATTAAGGGCTTCTCTGTCCTCACGGCATCTAGCAGTATAAACCAGCGCAGGTTGCCTTGTCTTAGTTTGACTATTACCTCTGCCCGGTGCTCTTGTCCTCTACCCAAACCATTACCACCCTTGGCTGGACCAGGGCCCCTAGGCGGCTACTATATTGCCATCTAAGGCTGAACAAAACCCAGAACCGAAGCTTGCATCTGATCAGAATGATGTGGGCACTCTCTAATACAATGCTCCATCGATCCACGACGCAAACATGCTCCCAACCTCTTCTAACACTCGCCCGGATGGGGCCTACCACAGTCACTGCAGGCTGAACCACAGCAGGAGAAACTGGAACTCCCACTCTAGAAGACCCATCAGGTCTGGCCCATTTCGTAGGCCCCTGAGCAGAACTAGAGTGCTTCGAATCCCTCTTATTCTTATCCCTCTCTCAATCCCTATTCTGACGCTTAACATGCTTAACCTCTTCAGTGATCTTCACCTTGTTCACTAATACGACAAACTCTTGCTCCCTCTGTGGAGCTATCAGAACCATTAGACAGTCCCTCAAACCATCCTCAAAACGCACACACTTTTCGTATTCAAACGCCACCATCCCTTGAGCATAACGGCTCAATCTAAAAATTTTAGCCTCATACTCGGCCACTGACTTATCTCCCTGAGTGAGATTTATGAACTCACGCCTGCGAGCATCCACATAACTCGCTCCAACATACTTCCCTTAGAAGGCGGTCTTGAAATAATCCTAATTAGAACGATCCAGTTGAGTACCCTCCTCAACCGATACCCACCACTGTTATGCCTCATCGCGAAGCAAAGAAATCACACCCTTCAGTTTCTACTCAAGTGTGTAGTTAATATCGTTCATTATTGTCTCGGTGGCCTGCAGCCAGTATTCAGCCACAGTAGGGTCGACTCCAGTGATGACCCTAAACAGTTCAGCTCTATTAGACCAGAGTCATTCAGTTACCGACCCACAGCCCTAAAATCTAGAATAGGGTCTAGCGACCCTCTCCAATACTCTAAGCATGGCATGGGACAGTGTGTCATCACCAGCTAAGCGGCTTTAATATCCGATCTCGAAAGTAGGTGTAGCTGAACTCTCGTTCGTATCCAAATTTGATATACTGCCTAGTGAGGAAGACTCAGCTCGAGTCCGTCTACGACGCTCGTCGCGCCTACGAGTATTACGACCATGCATTCCACGAGTGCTCATCGTTTTGAAAGTTTTATCTACATTACGAAATTTTTATGCACCAATTTCATTGTTTATTAGCAAGTACATTATGCTTCAAGTATTTATCAGAAGTTTTAGAATTTTTTCTAGAAGTTTCAGTCCTTAAATAACTCAGTATAGTTTCAGACAATTCAGAGTTTTCTAACTACATTATTTTTAATTTTAGAAGTACTTACAAGATCGACGGCAGAGACTTACTGTACCACATACTTTTCTCAAAAAGAAATAAACTTGCTTGAAAACCTGTTCTTTTACAAATTAAATTTTGAACAAAATCCACATCCCAAGTTTTACAACTAACTTGGCTCTGATACGACTAAATGTAACACCCCAAACTCGGCCTAGACGTTATGGCTGAATCTGGGATTGTTACGAAAAAGGGTTTCGAATCTAGTTTTATTATGTTAAAAACCTCGTACAGTTTATTACTAAAAGAGTTCACATTTTAAAAAACGTATGACTATTATATTTATTAATGAAACCACCGACAATTTGCACTTTTAGAAAACATAATTTGTAGTAGAAGTTTGAAAGTCGTTATATTTAAAAGCCAAGTTTGTATTTTCAAAAACATTTGTTTGCGTAAAACCATGGTTTGTAAAACGTCGCAGGATAAAAAAATCATAAACGCATCCCAATCTAAAATTCTAAAACCAACAGTCTAGAGAGTCCTAAAATTACAAAACTCTCAACGAAAATCCAGAAACTTAAATAAATTCTTAATTATTTAAAATAGTTTCCAAACTACTAGCCACCCACCGACTCGCCTATGTCTGAGGATTACCTAAACAGAACAGAACAGAAAAATAGATGTGAGTTTTCAAAACTCAATGTGTAACCAAACAGAGACATACATACACATAAACTCAGATTTCTCATGTAGTAGATCAGATACGGACATAAGTCCTTAGCAGAATCAGATTATCAGAATCATGCAGATATGCAAAATCCTACCCCCGTCCTCTACAAACCATCTCCAACCATCCCAACACACCACGTGAGGTATAAAACACCCACCCATCCTACATACAACATAGTGTCTATCCCGTGTGGCCCACACGCCCAAATCGGCCTAGCCTGTGTGACGCACATGGTAACAAATTCGTTCGTCACACGACCGGCCACATGGTCGGGCACATGCCCATGTGGCGTCGATAGGCCACTTTTTTTGGCTTTTATCGAACCTTATTTTCTCGTGTTTTCGTTACACACCTGGTTTGTTTTTCATGTGAAAGCAATCTCGAGACCTTCGAAACCTAAAAACAAAAACCAAATACCATTTTAGCAGTTAATTTTTGAATTTGTCAACAATAATCCAACAATGAACCCAAGACCTCAAGCACACACACTAATCACTTAAGCACTTAAGCAGATACTCGTTTATTTTGAAATCCAAAAAAACAAAATTAAATAATTCAAGGTGCTACAATGCTGATTAATATTCAGCTCATGTTCATATGTCGTCCATAATGGCTTCAAACATCCAGCACGTCAGTGTACTAGGTTGCAGCAGTTTTAGCAAAAAATTATGTAATTTCCAAAATATAGGAACATGAAGTAAAATTATGTAAAATTAGAATTTAATTACTTAAAATTAAAATATTTGATTTTTCCCAATTTCTTAAACATGTACTAAAAATACACAATTTGCTATCAAAATGCTCGAAATTTGCATAAATTCTCAGTTAAAAGGTGCTCTAAAAGTCTATATAATTTAGAGTTATCACCATATTATAAATGTCACAAGCGAATAGATCCGTAAACAGATTCAGGATCTATTCTACTTGGGTTTAGTTTGATGTACAGTTAGTCCAGTTAGTTGCATCTATGTCTCTATCTTGTAAGAGCTATTCGCTCCGATGCCCATGACAAAGCATCTGATCAATTGGACTTGATAGATGACATATTAGTCTTTCAATCGATTTACTCATTTTCGATTAGACTAAAGACATATTTAGGTTCGTCTACTAATACAAATTGTCTTTCTGTATTACGATTCGACCATGTAATATAACTAAATATTAGTTAAACTATAGACATCCAGCGAGCAACATTTGCTTCCAATTTATTTTGCGTTCAAAACCATGTAAGGACAATATACAAAGTATTAATGTAATTCATGAATAGTTTTCTTAACCAATTTGTTCAAAATATTACTAGTATACATAGACGAAAATATTACACTTAGGCCACCAGATCCAACAATCTCCTACTTTCCTTTGTGAAGTAGATGAGTCATGTTTTGCATTCTTCTGCCCCTCTATATGTTTCCCAAAGAGCTCTCTAGCTAGTAGACTATTGGTAAAAGAAATCCCCAGGGTTTGTCCTCATATGTGATCTTTGACTACATCCACTATTCCATCAAACATTATTGTCTTCGTTATGATACTTTGCATCAATATGTTTTGTCCTTATGTGGTTTTTTTAGCTTTAGTTATATCTACACTATTATAGTGTCATTACTTTTCCATACCTCATATTCGGTCATCCATAGTGAAGTTAGTAGTGCAACCCTATTTGACACTTATTCACACTATGAACCCATCGTTTAGGACAAAATATAGCCTGATGTTGATTTCCTCAAATCTCGATAAGTTTGGAAGTCAAAATCAATATATGTGATAGAAGTAAGATCTCTTCTGGAATACACAAGTATATAATCCGTCGTTCTCCTTAAATACTTGAGTATATGGTTAACTACTTGTTAGTGTCTTGGTCATAGATTCGCCTGGTATTGACTTACTAACCCCACTAAAAAATAGATATCTAGGCATGTGCATAACATAGAGTACTTGAGAATTCCTATTGTCGAAGTATAAGAAACCTTACTCATATTCTCTCTTTCTTCAGCTGCTTTAGTACAGTCCACTAAAGAGAGATGAAATCTCGATATGGAGGGTTCATTTCCCTTCATCGAATCAGTCATTGCATACTGCTTCAATAACTTGTCTATTTATGACGTATGAGATAGTGATATCACATTGTTCTTTAGATCCTTTAGGATTCAAATCCTTAGAACAAAATTAGCTTCTTCTAAGTCCTTCATGCTAAAATTTTAGGCTAACCACAGTTTAACTAATGAAAATGTCCCTACATCATTTCCAATGAGTAGAATGCCATCAACATATAGAATAAGAAAGACCACATTTCCATCTCCTAAAAATTTGTAAACTCAAGGTTCATATACGTTTTGCTCAAATCCAAAATTCTTGATCACTTGATTAAGTCTTTAATTTCATGAGCGCGATGCTTGTTTAAGTCCATATATGGATCTAAGCCATTTGCAAACTTTATGCTCGTTTCCTTTAGCTATATATCTGGTGGATTGTATCATATAGATGCTCTCTTCAACATAGCCATTCAAAAATGTTGTCTTGACATCCATTTGCTAGATCTCATAATTGAGAGTTGCCATAATAGTAAACAATATGCAGATTGACTTGAGCATGGCAACTGGAGAAAAGTTTTCTTTATAATCGATACCTTCTTTCTCATTATAACTTTCTGCTACAAGTCTAGCGTTATAAGTTTCCACTTTTATATCTACATTTCTTTCATTCTTATAGATTGACTTACACCCTACGGGTTTTATCCCAATCAATAAGTCTACAAGTTCCCACTTTAAGTTAGAATTTATAGAATTCTTCTTAGTTTTCATAGCTATTTCCTAGAGCCTGGAATCAACACTTTGCATTTCTTCGTCATACGTGAATGGGTCATCATCTTCTTGTTCAGTAGATTGACCTGTAGTAAAAAATACTAGTAATTTTAGTATCTTTTCACACTTAATGAGCATGTTTTTAACACATTTTTTAGTGTTAGTGACCTATTAGGTCAACACAGGCCTTAGGTAGTTTTAATCTATGAATTTAAATGTGCGGGAGGTTCAATTCCAAGCCCAATAGATGTAAGAACTTGGGATGACTGTGGCACAAGCTTCTCAGGCCACTAAAGTACAACACGAACTCAAGAATCATATTTTTATCATTATGTCGCACCATACAATGTCTATGGCATGACATAGGCTTAACATGGAGCCCAAGTCCTTCAGGTTTAATTTCATTCATACAATCAACCTTATACAAATACCTAGGATGTGCTGAAGATATAATTCAGGCTGTTAACACTTCTATAAATAAGACCTTAGGGGTTTGATGTAACTATGTCATCTTAGACACATCCAAAAACCCTCGTAGTTTAGGAGTAGGATTTAGATTTAGTTTTATGTTATTTTCTTCAACACTTTGTTATTTTCTCTTGGAATCAATTTTGATCCAAGATTTCTTTTATCCAATAAAAATTATTCAATTTATTTTCCATTGCAAGCAACAATATCTTTTTCCTAATTGAAAGATTCGCTATTTCGCTCTTAATCGATACAAATAAGGATTATTCTATATCTTTCAGTTTATTCATGTTATATATAAGTTTATATCAATTGAGTTTGAGATTATCAATACCATGAGTAGCTAATTCCCTTAGGGTAGATTAACGAGTGGATGGGGGAGTGATTAATACAGGATTAAGGGTTTTCGACAAAATTAGTTGGTATAAATTACACGCTCTTAAAGCCTAGGCTTGACAACCCTAAGTAGTAATCAAAGGTTAAACGAGGCCAGGAGATAGGTTTGTAGAGAAAATTGTAATTTATCCTAGTTGAGAAAGTGAGGTCGGGAGATAAACAAGTATTTTAATAGCTCGTTGTCCAGTGGGTCAAAACTTGTGGTTTTGGGACAAAAAATTCGATGAGTGAGTTTGTAAATATTATCATTTAATATCTACGAGTGAAATATAATATTATATTCATTTTAATTGAATATTTTTTGTTATTTGAATGAATAGTTAAATTCAAGTGGTTTGTCTCTAAAGTTAAGTGGTTTTGGAAAATGAGGTATCAAGACCTCATTTCTATAAACCAATCCCGTAACGGAGTGCTTATATCGATGTATTGATATTTGGTCCAAAATTTTGACATTTGGATAGTTAATTAAGGAAAAAAGAGTAATTTGTAAAAGTTGCAAAAGTTAATTGTTATTAGTGTATATTTGTTCAATAGTTGTAAAAACTTGAATTGAGGGTCTTAAATTGTAATTAGACCATAGGTAAAGTAAGTGGACGGTCTTGACTTTGTAAATAAGAAATTTTAATGGTTAATAAAGGGCAAATCTGTCATTTAACTAATAAAAGCATAAATTAAAACAAAATCAAAGCCATCATCTCCTTCATTTGGAATTTTTCAACCAAAACACCATGGAAAGAAGAACCAAGGTTTCCGCCAAAGATAAATCTCATTGCATGGTATGTATTTTGACTTGTTTTTGGTGATTTTTATGTTTTTGAGATTGTTGTAACTTAATCTAGCTAACCTAGGGACTAATTCATAAAACTATTAAAATGGTTTGATTTATGCCATTTATGAATTTGTGATGTTTTTAAAGATTGATGATAGATTATTAAGCTTGATGGTTAAATAGGACTATTTTGTAAAGTGATTTTGGTTAATTTTAAAGTTTAAGGACTAAATTGCTAAAAAGTAAAGTTACATAAAATATTTGTAAAAATATGATAAATATGAGCTGTGAGGGGATTATATAAAATTAGCCTAGCCTTGTTTGGGTTTAATTGTGATAGATTTGAAAGTTTTGGGTTTAGAGACTAAATTGAATAAAAGGAAAAAAGTTTAGGGTAAAAGTGTAAAATATTGATAAAAGGTTATGTATGAGAATTTAAGTGTTTTCAAGTATTTGAATTGGTTAATTGAATGAAAATGTTATATTTAGATCAAGAAACAAATCAACCGTACAATAACCGCGTAAAAGGAAAATTAGTGAAGTAGACATCAGTATCGCGTTCATAACCGTTTTTGATTATGTAAGTTTGTATGTTGATTAAACTAGTTAATTATTGTTTTTGATGATGTACTAAATATTATATATGTTATGAATGAAATTAAGATAAATACGACAACAAGTGAATTGGAATAAATAGCAGTGTTAGCTAGTTGATGATTGTCTTAAAATTAAAACTATATAGATGAGTTCTTGTAATGGTATAATGTGAATAAAGTTAAATGAGTTCAATATGGAATGTGGCCCGTATGAATCTTGTGAATTCTTAGGATACAAATGACATGTCATTAGCATTATTACCGTTTCAACTGCTGGTCTTGGATGTCCTACCGATGGCTAAGATTCTTGCATTTTTACGGATTCTATACAGCTCGTGTGAGCAGGCTCATTCCACAACTCGTGTGACCAATTATAGTTGTAGTTACAGTTGTAGTCACAACTTGTGTAAGCGTTGTTCCTGCGTATTCAACATTTCATCTGGTTCATCGGGTGTTAAATGTATAAAATGAAACAAATATATGAAACGGTTAAATGGAAAGAGACATTGAATGGAGAAATTGATATGAATTATTGAAATGAAATGTGATATACAAAATGATTATGTGTTAAATGCATAAAATGAAATGGTTATATGTAATGGTTATATCAAATGGTAGTACAAAATGGTTACAAGTGATGGTTATATCAGTTGGTTATATGGGAATAAATGTAAGAATTCAAACACTGGATATGCATATTTGAAATAAAACGTGAACTTTTAAGTGAATAAGTGATGGTTGAATTGAGTTTTAACTGTGTTTACTTATAATTTTTATAACATGGTAAACTTATATGTTTCGTATATGCAAACTCGCTAACCTTGTGAGCTTGGTGATATGTATAGGCTAATAATGAACTCATGACCATTTTTATGAATTTAATTGTGAAATGTGCAAGTTACGACCATTCCGGTAAGTTAAATTTTATGTTCAATATGAACTTACTAAGCTTTACGCAAGTTTACCTCGTTTTTTTTTCTTCGTTGTAAATCATCGGATACAAGCTGTAGATTGGATTGTTTTTAGAGACCACACTATCCGACAGCTTATTTGGTAACTAATTACTCATTTTGGTTCGGTTATAAGTGGGATGTAATTAGGTTGTTGTTTATGTGTGTTATAAGCATTATATATATGTTTTGTGTCATTTGAGGTATGAGATGTGTATATTGATGTAAATCTTAAATAGTATTTTGGTTGATTGTTGTGTGTGATGACAATGGCATGTTTTTGGTTTTAAATGCATTTTGAATGGTTGATTTGGTACAAAAGCTTAGGTAACTTGGTAAACCTTGGTCAATGATTTTGGTCATGATAAATGAAGTATATTTGGTAGTTGATAAGTATGAAATGCTAAGTAGTTGTATTTGAATAAATTATGTTTTAATGTTTAAGTTGTGATGCCAGTGAGAGCATATTGGTTAGGCACTTAGGTTGAATGGTATTATGTATATTTTGGCATGTTTTGATGTATTTTAGATAGGTTTAAGGGATGAAATTTGTATGACATGTTGCCTAAGTGTTTTGTATTGAAATTGTTTGATTTTGAAGGCACTTTTAGGTACACACAACCTATGACATAGTTTGCTACACAGTCGTGTGTCACACACAGTCACCCCACACGACCATGTGTCTTATTTTTTATCAAGTACAGGTTTATCTACATGGCATCAGGCTATTACATGGCCTGGCGATACGACCATGTGATCATGAATTAAACGTTTTGGGCTATGTCACATGGTCGTGTGTCCCCTGTTTACAACTTTTTCTACAATTTTTCATTTTATTGCATATTAGTCCTTGTTTGTTTCCAAATTGATTTTTGGGTTCCGTGGACCAAATTTAAGTTTCATTTTCGTATATATACTATGAATACTGATTGTTTAGTGAATTGTGATATTTGAATTGTTTTGAGATATTATTGGTCTTGTTTATTGTTGTAATATCCTGTAGCCCTTATCCGGTGATGGAGACAGGTTACGGGTGTTACAAGTGTCAATCAATTAATTACTCAATTAGTGGCCGGGAGGTAATAAGGTTTTTTAATAACTAATTCACCCTAATACCTGTATCCGCAGTTAATTACAAACCCTGGAACGAGTTAATCTTCTAAATTGGTTTAAGTGATTTAGTTATTTGTTTATTTTGTTGTTTACTTATTTTAGTTATTTAGTTTATGATATTCGTATCTTATATGATTTATCATAATATTGAATTTAATTATTACTATTTAGACTTATGATGTAAAGAGGTTTTCAATAGATTTAATTTATCCTTCCTTGGGTACAATCCTCAAAATACTTTGCTATATTTCATTGTAACACAATACTATATTACAATTTGATCAGATACTTGTGGACATCGCTACTTTATTATATATATTTTTGGTGAAGTATTTTTCATCAAATTGTAATACCCAAAATTTCTACAAGAAGGAAAGTAAGATAATATCTCCGATATAGTAAAATAAGAAAATAAAGTGCTAAAAAGGGGTAATTTTGAGTTATGGCAATATTGGGAAGTATATTATAACATATTAATTCAAGAAAGGATTAAATCGCAAAAGTGAGAAAAGTTTTGTTACCCAAGAGTAAATACTCAAAAGTTGAGGGGTTAAAGTGTAAATATGAAAAAGTTGAAGGACCAATGGTGTAAATATTTTAAGGGTGGAATAATCTAGAAACTAAGAAAACTGGATGGATTGAGACCAAATTGAAAAAGGTGAAGAAGTTTGAGGGACTAAATCACAATTTTACCAAATTAAGTGATGACTCAAGGATGGAATTTTAAAAGATCATAAAGGGCAAAATGGTCAATTAGAAGAGAGAGAAATGTAGAAGATAATGATGATGTTGGAGATATTTTAGATTAGTAAATAAATAAATATTAGTTTATTAATATTTTAATTTGATTTTTTTAAATGATATTATTTTATTATTATTAATTTATTTAGTATATATATGTGGAAAGAAGGATGAAAAGCATCCATCCCCACCATTTTTGCATGCATTAACGTGAGAAGAAGAGGAGAAGAGAGAAACCTTTATTTTCTTTACAATTTGGTCCTTTCACCAATAATTCACCATTGTCACTTAGAAATCAAAGAAATCTCCATAGCCACCACGAGAGAAAATTTACAAGGTGACTATGGGGAGCTAGAATATCAAGTTAGATTCAAGAAATAGAGGCTGGAGGAGAGAGAAAATCAAGTTAAAGATTGAAGTCAATTGAGCAAGGTAAGAACATCATGATTTCAATATATTTTCGAGTTTGATATTATTGAAAAAGTATGAGATTGATGTTAATGTAGGGTTTTATTATATAAGGTTATATGTTCTTGATATGTTAGTGAAGAGAAAATAAGAGAAAGGGTAGAGAAATAGTGTAGAGAAGGAAAATAAGAGTGTTATAGACTTAGTAATCAACATTTTACACTAAAACAGTTTTGAAACAACAGCAGTAGTCAGACTTTGAAAATCTACCAAAAATCGTATAAATTGAATTAGAGGATGAAAAAAATATGAAATTAAATATTATTGAGTCTAGTTCCTCATAGAAGAAACGATGTAAGCAATGGAATTGTAAATTATGAGATATAATAGGTGGTGTTAGATAATATCAAAATGATTTCGGGTTCCCCTGTACTGACTTTGGAAAATCATAAAAAATTGGATAAAAATAATTAGAGGCTTGAATTTATATTTTTAAATACTTAACGAGTCTATTTATAATATAAATAAACGGTAACATCATTCGAATTCTGTACGAGGAGATAGTTAATTTTTAGTGAAGAAGGGTCGAAACTGTCAGACAACAGAACAGTGATAAGTTTAAAGAATAAACTATAATTATTGGCTAAACCAAAAATTCTGAAAAATTTTATGGTAAGAATATATGGGAGTTTAGTTTCATAGAAAATTAACGGAACTTAATTTTGAGTTCTGTAGCTCAAGATATAAATAATTTAGTGACTATGACTCAAGTGGACAGCTTTGAATGAATATATAAGTAAATGGTGAAATTATAGATAATGTTACCTATAAGCATGTTATGTACATTAAGGATGTGGAATGGAGAGGAGGAGGAGGAAAATATATGATTACTCAACTAGCATGAGTTTTCATTAAAAATGACCAATTTACATGTTTTAGGTCCAGGGACTAAATTGAACAAATGTGAAACTTTATGGGTAAATTTGTAAAAATGTCAAAAACTGACCAAATTGCATAAAATGAATTTTATTATTATTTAAATTAGTAAATTGAATGAAATATTAATTTAGATCAAGATTGGGTGGAAATTCGAGAAAAAAATAGAAATTTTCCAAAATATCCCTGAATTTTGTTATTTCTGCAATTTAGCCTGGTAAGTTCGTATGAACTATATTTTGTATAATTTTAATAGAAGTGAATGCTATTTGGTAATGAATATTATATATGTGTGTGTTTTATTATTGGAATTGAATTATTATTGGTAATAGGTATAATTATTAGATGTTTTGAAATGATTATCGGAAGCTCGGTTGGGTTGGAAGTTTGTTGGAGACATATCACATTATCCATTGGTTCTATTGGAAATTTTGAATGATTTGATTCTGGTTATAATGACTTGTATAACTTAAATTGGTTAATGTTAGCTCATAAATGTTTTGATTTTGATTGGTTAGAAATATGATTGCTTGATGAAATGAAATGTCTGTAAATTAATTTGTAAACTCCGGTAATGCTCTATAACCCCATTCTGGGGAAGGATACGGATTAGGGGTGTTACATTTAGTGGTATCAGAGCTACAGTTTAGTCGATTCTCGGACAGAACGTAGCATATGTGAAGTTTGGAATATACATGTCATTATATAACCTGTGATAGTGTGATATCTCCCGACCTTAATGAGATTTGTTTTACTTATAGATGAAGATACTTTTCAACTTAGCTAATTTCGATAATATTGAAAGCATTATGTGAAAAGTGTAAAAATGACATGCATGTATTTTGATGTTTTATGGAAGAATATGAATGTTTGGAGTGTGATAAACAACTTGAACTAAGTGATTTTCAATAAAAAAAAGAACCTAAAAGGACTAATTTCAAAAAGTTATAAAATATGTCATAAATGTGTGAATAAGTGAAAATTTTGGATTGAAATTTTCATAAAATGGTTCAGCTAGTCCTAAAATGCAAGGAAATCGAATAAAATTTATTTTACGAGCCTAAGGGCAAAATCGTAATTTTGTGAAACTTTAGAGGCAAAAATGAAAATTTTCCAAAGTATGGTTTTTGGACTGAAATGAATAGTGTGAATGTTAAATAAGTCAAATGTGTTATTATAGATCAAGCAAGAAGTGGAATCGACCTTGATTGGAGAAAAGAAAAGATTTATGACTAAATTGCTAAATTTTTATATTGTTGCACCAAAGCAAGTTGTATGTAATTAATACATTGTTATAATTATTTCTGTTATATATCGTGACAATATATGCGAAAGGGTTGATATGAAATAGTTATATTAAAGTTAGAAATTTGAAATCGATAATTGATTTGTTTAAAATCAGATTGGTATATGGATATACCAACTGCAAGTCATGGTTGAAGTGATTCAAATCGAATTATTAAATTGGTTACGGAGTTGAGTGGAAAGATTGATATTATAATGTGCTACGGAGAAATTGTAAATTATTGGGAAGTAAGAATCTTCGTGGAACTGTCGGAATGGTAAAGATTTGAATAAGGTATCGATGAACACGTGTGTAGTACTGTGTGAAGGCTACTACATGTACCGAGAAATAATGGTCAAATGTGTAGTACTAAGTGAAGGCTACTATGTGTATCGAGAAGCTTTGATCACATGTGTAGTACTATGTGCAGGCTACTACGTGTATCGGATGGAAATGGTCACATGTGTAGTACTACGTGCAGGCTACTATGTGAACCGGTTACCATTGACTATAAAGGTGGTTGCTAAGTGCTGATTCCACCGTATTCTAAATGTAAAGGGGGTTGCTAAGTGCTGATTCCCCGAATCATTGGTGGTTGCTAAGTGCTGATTCCACCGTATCTTAAATGTGAAAGGGGTTGCTAAGTGCTGATTCCCCGATTCATTGGTGGTTGCTAAGTGCTGAATCCACCGATAACGGATAACATTCCGAGTGTTCAACGGGAAAATTGGAAAGGTAAATATTTATATATGGTGGATAAGTTTATGTGAGCAATATCGGGTTGGATACTTAATCAACCCATGTGTAAGGTGAAAGGAAATACCAAAACTTGAAAAGAGCAAATTTAAATATAAAACTGTTTTGTATAACAAAAGTTGGGAAATATTGAAAAATCACCATAAATGGTGGAAAATGAATTAGAGGCTAAATAATATATGAAATTGAAGCTGAGTGAGTCTATTTTCATATGAAAGAAACAAAGCAAGCAAAGGAATTGTACATTTGGGGATATTTAAATTTTATTGAGACAGGGTTGGATTGATTTCGAAATCCCCTGTTCTGAATATAGGAAAATCACCAAAAATTGTACAAAAATAATTATGGCTTGAAATTTACGTGCTTGAAATCCTTAGCGAGTCTATTTTTAAGAGAAAGAAACAAAAACATTGTTTGAATTTTTTACAGGGAGATAAGTAAATTTTACTAAGGGGAGGTCAAGACTGTCGGGCAATCAAATAGGGGAAGGTTTAATGAATAAACTGTACTAATGGAATAAACCAAAAAAAATTTAAAATTTTATGGTGGAAAGATATATGAGTCTAGATTCAGGGAAAATTTACGGAATTCAATTTGGAGCCCTATAACTCCAGATAAAAATAAATTAGTGACTGGGATGCAGAAAATTAGCTTGCTGGAAATTGAATTGGAAGATTAAATTGAGTAGAACGCAGGAATGAGTACTTTCGGTAAGTGATATGTGATTCCGTATAAGACCATAGCTGGGCTATGGTATCGGTATGTGATGAGTGATTACATGTAAGACCATAGTTAGACTATGGTGTCGAGAAAATGAGGTACTCAATTTCGTAAGACGTTCTCTAATTTGATAAATTGTGGTAAGTGTTAAGCAAATTTTATGTGATAAAACATATTGAACAATAAAATTGAGCTCAATTATGTGATCTCACCATTCAGAGATTATGTTTGTCAGATTATGTTAATAAATTATGTGTATGTGAATTTAAGTGATAGAAATTAAACAGATAATGATATTGAGCTCATTTACATGAATCTGTCAGTTGAAATTGTGATTGACAAGAAGAAATAGTGATTTGCATGCTTATGTATGGTTATATGTATTTATCTGAAATACAAGAAAATGGTGATTATTGATGTGGCTATAAAGTGAACAAATAGTGAAGTTAAAAGATCAAATGGGTGAGAAATAAGGTTTGAAAAATAGCCTGATTTTTGTCCATACGGGTAGACACACGGGTGTGTGACCCCTATATGTGAGAAAATATATGAATGAACTAGGTGGTTATGATGGTATTACATTGAAGATGAATGTAAAGTCTTATATATATATATATGTATTTATGAGAATAAGTTAAAGGCTTTATGACCTCACCATCACCCCTTTATTAGTATTGCTTTATGAAGAAACTTTTTATGAGAATTATGTTGAATAAGCTCATAAATTTGAACTAAAGAGTTCAGTGGTCAAATAATTAGTAATGCAAACAGAGTTGAGTATAGTATAATAAATAAACTCAATTTTTAAAACAATATCAGATTGTTAGTGAATAGAATAATGTGAGGTCCGTGATAACAGAATTAGTCAGAGAAATGATAATTAAGTGGTAAAGATGCCTATGTGAGACGATTACAATCGAAATGAACACGATGATCTTTTCTGGATATTCTATATATATATTTTTATCCTCAGAGATATGTGTATAACTGTTCAGTTTCTAATGGAGTTCTTATGTTATGAGAATGTTAGCTAATTATGATGTCAGACAAAAGCCCCATTGGATTGGCCGGTTTGTGAACGGTTATTGTTCTGTTTTGCATTCATATTTAGAAAGTGTACTGTTTTGCTACGATGAAATTCCAGAGCTGAAATGTTAATGATAGGAATGAATAAAAAAGGATAATTGACAGAATATAGAAATGATGAAGTTCATGATCAAAATAACACAAGGAAATTTCAAGGACGAAATTTATTTTAAGGGGAGAGAAATGTAATACCCCGAAAATTTCTACAGTAAGGAAAGTAAGATAATATCTCTGATATAGTAAAATAAGAGAATAAAGTGCTAAAAAGGGGTAATTTTGAGTTATGACAATATTGAGAAGTATATTATAACATAGTAATTCAAGAAAGGATTAAATCGCAAAAGTGAGAAAAGTTTTGTTACCCAAGAGTAAATACTCAAAAGTTGAGGGGTTAAAGTGTAAATATGAAAAAGTTAAAGGACCAATGGTGTAAATATTTTAAGGGTGGAATAATCTAGAAACTAAGAAAAATGGATGGATAGGGACCAAATTGAAAAAGGTGAAGAAGTTTGAGGGACTAAATCACAATTTTACTAAATTAAGTGATGACTCAAGGATGGAATTTTAAAAGATCATAAAGGGCAAAATGGTCAATTAGAAGAGAGAAATCTAGAAGATAATGATGATGTTGGAGATATTTTAGATTAATAAATAAATAAATATTAGTTTATTAATATTTTAATTTGATTTTTTTAAATGATATTATTTTATTATTAATTTATTTAATATATATATGTGGAAAGACGGATGAAAAGCATCCATCCCCACCATTTTTGCATGCATTAACGTGAGAAGAAGAGGAGAAGAAAGAAAACTTTATTTTCTTTACAATTTGGTCCTTTCACCAAAAATCCACCATTTTCACTTAGAAATCAAAGAAATCTCCATAGCCACCAAGAGAGAAAATTGACAAGGTGACTATGGGGAGCTAGAATATCAAGTTAGATTCAAGAAATAGAGGCTGGAGGAGAGTGAAAATCAAGTTAAAGATTGAAGTCAATTGAGCAAGGTAAGAACATCATGATTTTAATATATTTTCGAGTTTGATATTATTGAAAAAGTATGAGATTGATGTTAATGTAGGGTTTTATTATATAAGGTTATATGTTCTTGATATGTTAGTGAAGAGAAAATAAGAGAAAGTGTAGAGAAGGAAAATAAGAGTGTTATAGACTTAGTAATCAACATTTTACACTAAAATAGTTTTGAAACAAGAGCGATGAGTCCGACTTTGAAAATCTATCAAAATCGTATAAATTGAATTAGAGGATAAAAATATGAAATTAAATATTATTGAGTCTAGTTTCTCATAGAAGAAACGGTGTAAGAAATGAAATTTTAAATTATGAAATATAATAGGTGTTGTGAGATAAGGTCGAATGATTTGGGTTCCCTGCATCGACTTTGGAAAATCATAAAACATTGGATAAAAATAATTATAGGCTTAAATTTGTATTTTTAAATCCTTACTGAGTCTATTTTTAATATAAATAAACGGTAACATCATTTGAATTCTTTACAAGGAGATAGTTAATTTTTAGTGAACAAGGGTCGGAACTGTCGACAATGACAGTAATGTGGATGAGTTTAAAGAATAAACTGTAATTATTGGCTAAACCAAAAATTCTGAAAATTTTATGGTAAGAGTATATGGGAGTCTAGTTTCATAGAAAATTAATGAATCTTAATTTTGAGTTCTGTAGATGAAGATATAAATAATTTAGTGACTACGACTCAAGTGGACAGCTTTGAATGAATATATAAGTAAATGGTGAAATTATAGATAATGTTACCTATAAGCATGTTATATACATTAAGGATGTGGAATGGAGAGGAGGAGGAGTAAAATATATGATTACTCAACTAGCATGAGTTTTCATTAAAAATGACCAATTTACATGTTTTAGGTCCAGGGACTAAATTGAACAAATGTGAAACTGTATGGGTAAATTTGTAAAAAAGTCAAAAACCGACCAAATTGCATGAAATGAATTTTTTATTATTTAAATTAGTTAATTGAATGAAATATTAATTTAGATCAAGATTGGGTGAAAATTTGAGAAAAAATAGAAATTTTCCAAAATATCCTCGAATTTTGTTATTTCGCAATTTAGCTCGGTAAGTTCGTATGAACTATATTTTGTATAATTTTAATAGAAGTGAATGCTATTTGGTAATGAATATTATATATGTGTGTTTTATTATTGGAATTGAATTATTATTGGTAATAGGTGTAATTATTAGATGTTTTGAAATGATTATTGGAAGCTCGGTTGGGTTGGAAGTTTGTTAGAGACATATCACATTATCCATTGGTTCTATTGGAAATTTTGAATGATTTGATTCTGGTTATAATGACTTGTATAACTTAAATTGGTTAATGTTAGCTCATAAATGTTTTGATTTTGATTGGTTATAAATATGATTGCTTGATGAAATGAAATGTCTGTAAATTAATTTGTAAACTCCGGTAATGCTCTATAACCCTATTCTGGGGAAGGATACGGATTAGGGGTGTTACACAAATGTTCACACGTTTGGTGGCAGTCAAGTTGTTCGCGCTATTGTCGAAGATCTTTCGGCATTAAATCTAAAAATATCTTCATAGTTAATAACATAAGTAAGAATGTTAATGACTTTAAATATGATATTTTTATTTCTTTTATTTTTAATTTTGGTTTATTTATTGTTACTTTTTTAATTTGTTTTTTTAATTTGTATGTTGTTTATGAGCCGAAGCAGAAGCACCCTAATTGAGCCATGCCCAGATCCTGAGATGATTATTAGATGCCATCTTTAGTTGACGAACACCGGTCCACCCATGGAAGTTAATCGACCTTGGGAGAATCCACTATTCGAAGATCCACAAGAACGATAATAGAACATCCATATAGAAATCCCAATGGATCAAAGGACATTGCGTGAATATGCTCTACTTATACTAGATGTGGTGAGAGGCAATATTGAAAGCTCGACGATTAACGCCAATAATTTCAAAATAAATATGGCCACAATGTAGATGATCCAAAACATCTTGTAGTTCTAGGGATCATGGTTGAAGATTCAAACCAATACTTAAAGTGGTTTTTACAATTATGTGACACTTTCAAGTACAATCGAGTAACTGATGATGCTGTACCTCTTCAGTTATTTCCCTTTTCATTGTGCGATAATGAGACTGGTTGGTTAGATTCCTTAGAACCAGGTTCCATAACCATGTAGGATGATTTAGTAGAAAAGCTTCTTCACAAAATTTTCCCGGTTAGTAGAACCATTTAGCTCAGACGAGAAATCGCCAATTTCAAGCAATATGAAGGTGAATCCTTGTACGAAGCATGGGGACATTTCAAGTCAATTCTAAGGAAGTGCCCACACCATAGACTGCAAGCGTGCTTCAAATCCAAATTTTCTATAATAATGTTGACAGTAACATCAGATCCATCCTAAACGGAGCAATCGAAGGATCGATCATGTTCCACACATATGAACGAGCCTATAAAATCATAGATGACATGCTATGGATTCTTATATGTGGCCAAATGAAAGATTCACATACAAATCAAATTCTCCAATGGTAAAAGTGGTAAACGAAGGTGATTGATATCAACAAATTTTAGAGAAGCTTAACTGTTGGAGTCGACTGCCAAACCAACGAAAGTGGAGCCCTGTTTTGAAAACCAACCGGAGGAGGTGAGCTATATAGGTAATAGGTGTGTAAATCCTTATTCAAACACCTATAATCTCGGTTTGATTATCTGAACCTCAAGTAGAGAAGTAACAAGGAGGTGAAAATCAATTGCAAAATCGTAAAAGCCCTCCGTACCAACCTCCGCACTTACAACAATGACCCATGGAAATAACCATGCTAATGTGGTCAAAGATTTGACAAAATATAAAGGAGATGCAAAAAATGAAGATGATCTTTTGACAAGTCCAAGCCCCATATGTACTGCTCGAATCCTGAATGGACAGCCTCTATGACTAGTTGAGCTAGCTCATGACGATGTTTCAAAAGTAGAAGGGCTAGACTATCCATAGTAACACGAAGAATAATCCTCGGAGAGATGAGAACAAGTACGTAAATGAGATCAATTTGTGATAGAAGAAAACACTTGAAAAATCGAAGGCGTCCATACATGAAGAGGGGAAGGTTCCCAAAACTTTTGATGAACCCATAGAGAAAGCTAAGTACAACAACCAATTGAGGAGATAGTCGAACGAGTGTTTGATCTGCTAACCGCAAGGTCTAGCACAATGAAGGTACCATTTTTACAAGATTAGAGGATATGCAAAAGAGAGACGAGGTAGATTTCATAATTTTTATTAATTTATTTAAATCCCTCAATGTCAATCTACCGCCCTTGGAGCTAATTGATAAAATACCCAAATATGCCAAGTGCCAAAAATAAATTATGGCAGGACATAAAAAATTGAAAAAGGGCAAACAAATTGACATCAATGCCTCATGCAATGCTTTAATTGCGAAAAAGGTACCCCTAAAATTGAATGATTCGATTAGTTTTACGATTCCAATAGAAATAGGGGATCAACATTTTAGGAAGCCCTTTTGCGATTTAAGGGCCAATATAAATTTAATGCCCCTATCGATCTATCAGAAACTCAGACTTTGGGACATTAAAAATACCTCTATAACACTACAATTAGTCGATAGATCACTGGTACACCCAAAAGGTGTACTTAAGGATGTATTAGTGAAAGTACGAGGTTTCATAATCCATGTTATTTGGTATATTTTGACATGTTTTGATGTATTTTAGATGGGTTTAAAGGATGGAAATGGTATGGATTGGGACTCAAGAAAACATAAGTGAAATGGCTTGGCTTTGAAGGCATTTTAGGTGCACACGATCTGTGACATGATCTACCACACGGTCGTGTGCCACATACTATTGCAAGACACGACAATGTTCCTTGTTTATTTTGGTGCAGGTTTGTCGACACAACATCATGTTCCATATTAGTCATGTGACCTTGATTTACACAGCATTAGGTTGTTACAATGTTTGGCTACACGACAATGTATTTAAGCCACACTGTCTAAGCTCTACCACATGGCCTGGTGACCCTTGTTTTCACTTTTCACTTGAATTATTTTGTAAAAATTTCAGTTTAGTCTAGATTTGTTCCCAAGTTGTTTTAAATGCTTCATATGCTCGATTTAGGCTTGGTTATGTCTGGTTATCATGGAATAATTATAATTATATCATGTTATGAATTATTTTATTGTTTATGACAGGATAGTGATTAATGTTGATATTTTACAATTTTAATACCTTGTGGCTCGAGTTATGTGACCGGACTGGGTATAGGGTATTACAGGTTTTTAAAGTCCACTTGAATCAGGTTGAGAGGACCTATAACAACTTGGGCATGAAGGACCAGATTGGATCATAGTATGGGCAAGGCCTCTGCCAAATTCTTTTTGGTGTCCTCCTGGTACTTTTTTAGAGCCTCCTTATTGCATTTGCATAAATGCTCCAACTCTGATAAGTGTTGTTGGTCTTCAGATTTGAGTTTTTCCTCCCTAAAGGACACTCTGGCCTTTACTTGAATATTTTCCTTATCCATCTAGTTGATCTGAATTTCTAAGTCTTCATATTTGGCTTTTAATAATGAGACGAAAGAGTTGAGTTCTTTGATATGACTGGTAGCTTCCTTATGAGTCTTGCATAGCTGAGCTAAAGATTGTTGGCCAGAATGCACAATTTCTTTTAAGCCTGCCAATTTGATATTTTTTTGATTGCAAGCCTCCTGAAGAGCCCAACTCATAAGCTCGTATTTAACTGCTAAAACTTGACAAGACCTAGCTAACACTGAAAGTGGGGGAAGACGACGGTTTGAGGAAATAGAAGAGAGGAAAACCTATTTCACTTGCTGAGGCAATATTTTATTCTGCTGCTGATGGATGGCATCCAGAGAAAAGGGATATTGCTCTGGCCTTATTAGATCACACCATGAGAAGAGTCTGCCCACTTCGCTAGAGGGATTATTAAGGAGTAAGAAACCAAAAGGGCCTCTGGCTGGCTTAGGAGTGTTATCTCTAGTATAAAAGTAGCTACAGGTGGATCTGCAACGTAGACTAAAGAGTCTTTCATTTTTGCGTATTGATACGTATCAATCATTATTCTTAGTGGGGCCGTAGTAACTCTTTCATTTTTGCGTATTGAATTTAACAAGACTAATGAGTCCACATTATTTTCTAGAGTGGGCAAAGACGTACGACAAGTAGGAGAAGGAGAAGAAGACCCTGTAGTAGCAATAAAAGAGTTAGCCTAGTCTAAAGAAAGAGAGGAAGACGTACCATAACTAATGATATTACAATGGTATAGATGGAGTCCACATGTCTCATAAAAATAGATGTAGTCCATATGTCTCAACTAGAATTCGTGCCAAATCATTATAAGGTTTTGAGGCCAGGCTATTTCAATAGAAGGAACATTTTGGGAATCCACCCATAGTAGAAGATCATTTGCCTGATGACCATTTGGGCTTAACTCTTGCAGTTAATATTTAAAAACATTCCGGATAGTAATGATTTTCCCTAATTCTAGGATGCGCGCCACCCTTAATCTCTTAATTTATGTGAAAGCAATTTCTGAATCAACAAGTTGGCTTGGTCTACAGAGATCCTCTTGGGGTATGGGCAATAAGGTGGGGAAGCCAAAACCATTTTCGAGCTTGTAAGAAACTTTCACGAATTTTTCCCTTTTGAGATGGTGGTTTGAATCTCAATTCTGAAGGATGGGCTCGTAACTATAACGAGTACTAAATGGGCAATTTTGGTCAAATTACCCTATCGGTTAACCTTAAATTGATTAATCCTTTAGAAAATGCAAAGAATAGGTGGCTTGAGGTGCAAACAACAGTCGATGAAATAAGCCACCAACGTTCACCAGGAAAGGGCAGAGAGTTGGCCTAGTGCAATACAATATTCCTTAGCCCCCGAGCAGAAGGAAGAGTGTAGAGGAAAGTTGAAGCCAACCTCAAGCAAGAAGAGGGGAAGAATGAAACCCTCAGTGCTTTCACTCAGGTGACACTCCTCTCGTATAAAATGAAAGTCATAGGTGAAATTCGAATGAAGGATTTCTTGGGACCCTAAGCATCGAGTCAGCTATTCTTCAGTAGTGTTGCATTCATGCATAGGAGGAAGCACATGATGGGTACCACTGAGACCTTTGGGCCCGATCTTAACCATATCCTTGGCGCAGTTGCTTTTGCTATTTTGGGCAACAACACCATGGTCTCTTGTACGAGTAGATGTTCTAACCATTTTGTATAATAGTAAAGAAAAAAGAAGGGGAGGTTACCTTTGAAGAAAGTGTGAACTGAAGGCAAAAAGAAGCAAGAGGCATTGACAAAAAAAGGATATAGGGCTCTAATTTGATGCAATGAAATATTTTGGGGGAAGTGGTGAACACCTAATATTTGTAAAGAATCAAGTATCTGTGATAAATTTTAAATTTAAAGCTAACTATTCAAATTTTTTTATCACAACTCGACACTTGTCAAGGTTAAGGCTGTGGGAAGTTTTAAAAACATGGAAGTACCTGCCAACTATGCCCACAAGTTTGGACTTCACCAATTAAGACTGTCCATCAACATTCGCACTAATTAGATTCTCTAAAGTGTGCATCACAAACGAGAACTCTATTGTGACTATGTTTGGGCATTTCACCAAGTAATATACTATGTCTAATCCAGGAAGTTGGCCATGTATAATTGATATTCGGGGTTTCCTAGCTGGTAAAAATTTCAAGGATAGCAGATCCAAAAGTGACAAATCCAAAAAGGTGAGTAAGGTATCTATGTAAACTATTTTAGCATTAAAGTATTGGTGTATATTAGCGTTAAAGTATCTTCCCATGAGCGGTATTGGTGTATATTAGTGTTAAAGTATCTTCCCATGAGCAGTATCTAAGGATTTAGTTACAAGGTACCTTCAAGTGAAGAAAGAGTATGCCCTGGAGTTTTAGCTAAGTACGAAGGGCCTATCAAGTGAGAGAGAAAGATGCAAGAGACTTGATTGTCTTTAAGACAACGCCATATGCAAGTCATCACCATGATATAGTATGCTCAGTTTACACAAACACTTTTCTAGTTAGTTCTCGTAACGGGATTAGTTGGGAGTCAATTGGATTTTTTGATCCTCCCCATTACTGGTAACAAAGATCTTCACCGGATGCTTTTTACCTTCCCCAAAATTTTTTTGGGGAAAATCAGGATATCTGGGTTAGGTAAGCATCGTTACTTGTCAAAGTCAACAGTAGGGGGACAGGGAGTTTATATTTAGTGAAGGGGGAAGACTTTCTAATAGGTTTTCTTTCTACTCTACATTTTGGTCCTTCTAACCAAAATGTTCTCTTCTTCTTCAAGCTAGAGCTAAGATTTCGTTAAACCAGTGGATGATTCAACTTTCTGTTACCGTTGATAGATCGGATCAACGATCAAAATAGAAGGTTTAGACCGAGGTAAAAGTGAGTCTTTGGTAAGTCTCTAGACCCGTCACCTAGCCATTATATTACAATAATTATTTATATGATTGATGTCTATATAGATAAAGATATCTTCTTAAGGAGTTACATTATGCATTTATGTTAGTGTGTTTTCTGTGAAGCACTGGTATGTATGTAATAAGGTTTACGATGCACTACATGAATATGACGATGTGTGGTAAGCATGCATGGGAAATCAAGTATTAGGAAGTATTGTTCTGTAAAGAAAATGAGTGAAATCTGTGTAAATATGTTCATTATATTATTTGAGATGATGGATGACCAAGTATGGTTGGTGATAAAGTGGTTCAAGCAGAGTGTCGAGAAAGTGTTTGATACAATAATAAACCCCACATTGGTGCTTTGATGACATTCGTTGGGACAGTAAACATGAAGGCCAATATGGTGAAATATAGTCCACCGGGATCATAAACATGAGGTCCGTCGGGACACTAAAAGTAAGAAAAGTTCAGTTTGACAAATATGTGAAAAGACCATGGCCATGACACATTCTAGGAATGGCAGATGAGCCGCAATTATCTATTAGTGTTTTTGCGTGTCTTGAGGGAGATGATGGGAAAACCTCAGGTGATGTTGAGTTTAGAAAAATCCATATCATCAACCATGACAGTTTATATGGTGTCTTGGTGGCAAACCAAACCAAGCCTTTGTGGCAATTGATTTGAAAAGCCTTTGTGGTATGACATCTAGGAAGCCTTTATGGCGGATCATCTGTAAAGCCTTTGTGACGAGTCATCTGCGATGCCTTTGTGGTGAATCATCTGTAAAGCCTTTGTGAGAAGATATCTCAGAAGCCTTTATGGCGGATAATCTGTAAAGCCTTTGTGGCAGATAATTTGTAAAGCCTTTATGGCGAGTCATTTGGGAAGCCTTTTTGGTGGATCGTCTGTAAAGCCTTTGTGATGAGTCATCTGGGAAGCTTTGTGGCAAATCATTTGTAAAACCTTTGTGGCAAGACATCTAGGAACCTTTGTGGTGGATCATCTGTAAAGCCTTTGTGGCGAGTCATTTGGGAAGCCTATATGGTGAATTTTGTAACGCTTAAGTGTGAGATGTTAGTTCAATTTTGTAGCAAGGATCTAAGTATGACTTTGAGGCATTTTCTAAAGGAGATATTTGTAGTGTACCCAACTAGTGAATCCAGTCTAGTGATCCACCAAGAGAGAGACCCTGACATATCTAAAACTTTTGGTGGTATACGTGTCCGCTCATCCTGGAAATTCTCATATTATGTATCAGAATCATATGTATTTCTATTTTATGATCATGAATATGGTATTTATCAGACCAAGTTCGCTTGGCTGGACTAAATTAATGGTACGGTGTGACTGCAGACCTTACAATATGCCGAGCCAGTATATGAATCACAATGGATAGTAGCTGCACGCATATCATTCCAAGGAGTATATTAATCTTCTATCTTAAAAAATATTTGTGAGATAGGGCCTGAAATAAAGACTTAAGTTTGTGGTCCGCCAACTGAGCGGAATGTGTATAAGGTGGACAGGGGTGGAGATGGGCATATGGTTAGCCGCTAGGGATAAAAAAGTATCAACAAAATTCAAAAAAGAAGTCTAGAATTCTTACTTCAAGGATTTCAACAACATCACTTAGAGGTAATGATGGTTGAGATTCATTAAGTTTTGTTGAACTTGCAGATGTCTATGTGTAATGCAAGTTTTTGGTATTGAACCAAGCCATGGAGGGACCAAGCTAGGAATGCACCAAGGTGGCAGTTCGAAGAGCGATATGCAAAAGACACTTTTGGGAATATGTTTTCAAGTGGTAAATAGTATTATACGCCACGATTGAGTCTATTTCAATAAATATTTAAGTTATATTAACTTATACTAGTATTTGAGAATCTGTTGTAATTATTAAACTTTGAGTCAAAATCTTTTGGCTTAGAATAATAAATAAACAAATAAAAGGTATGTTTAGTAGGGTCTTCTCCAGTTTTCAAAATCGTTTGTTAAGTATGTAGATATTGTGACATCCTATATTTGGATTTGATATATTGTGTCGGGTAATAAACGTTATAAACTCTTATGACATGCCATTTATATCTTCACTAGTCACTAAATTACTAGGACATTTCACAATAAAATCACATTGCACTTTTAACATGGTTTTCATATAAATAAAATTTTATAATATTTTAATGATATAAGGCACATATTAACATTTCATTATTAGATAATAAAAATAAAATAAAAAACATTTCAATATTGGAGTTTTCAAGCATCCATCATTATCTTACATTTTTAATCTCACTTCACTTAACATTTGTATTTATTAAGGTTTTCAAGTATTTAATGTCACAACAATATTTCCACATACATATTTCACTCAAGTAACCATTCATTATTCATATATATATTATTTATTAAGAAGTTTCTCCTTTTCAAGGAATCTCATTTAGTTATATTGAACCACAAGTTTTAATTTAATATTTATCCATTAATCTCTTTTTATCACATGATACCATCTCATAAATTCACATGCTATTTTTTCATCTCTTTTCATGTAACTAAGCCAAGTTCCATAAATTCCATTAATTTGTCTAAACTAATATATCTTACTAAACCATGGCTTTAAAAAAGATTTCTTATATTTTTACCTTACAAATCGATCACAAAACTTTAATCCATTAATTTGAACAGTTTTTCAAAATTGATTTATTAAAGGAAAGTTAAGAAATTCATGATGATTATTGTTTTAAAGGAAAAAGTTCCAAAACGAACCTTACTCAACCACTCTTAACTTTTGATTCCAATCATTCTTTTGCTCAAAGACATTTTATCCACTCATCAACATTTATCATACCAAAAATATAAACAACATATATTAATACACATTTCTAACACTTCTTTTATAAAATATCTTAAGTAAACACTTGGAAGATGAAAAAAATACCATACCTTACTTTGATAGAAACTTTCTCTCACTACCTTAAGTTTTCTCTCAGTAAGCCTATGAAAATCTAAGCTTGAATGATGAAGATAATAAAGGAGATGAGCTTAAAAGAGGGTTGTCTACTTTATTGGAAAAGTTTATGGTTTGGGTGAAACTTGGGTTTGATTTGAAGAAATAATAATTAAAGAGCAAAAGAAATTTTTTTTTCTTACTTGCAACTATGGCGACCAAAATTGGGTGAGGAAGATGAGAAATATCTTATCTTTTACCTTTTTTTTATACATTTAAAATACTAGTCAAAAGTCAAAGTTTGGTCAAATTTCTACTTCTTGTGCCGTCCACATTAAATCTGTGATCTTTAACCATATCAAATAGTTCAAATTAATTTCAATCACTTCATATCAAGTAAAATAATATTTATAATATAAATTTCAAAACAATGACCATATTTCCTTTTGTAGGAAAATTGCACTTTAGTCCATTATTGTCTCATCATTTTCATTATTCCATTCAGGATCTTAATATCCTAAAATTCCCACAATTAATAATTTTATCCATATTAATTAATAATCCATGCATTAACTTTGCATTTAAGATCTTTCTCGATAAAATAGAAAATTTACAATTTAGTCCTTTTACTCTCTCTTTCATTCAATTTGGTTTCAAAATCATCTTTCATTACACACCATTCTAATTGTATGCCAATTCATTAATGTCTTTTAAACTCATTTCTTCATCATTGGGTAATTTGCACTATAGGTCCCTATACTTTTCAAATTTTCCAATTTAGTCCATAATGTGACTTCCATCAAATTAATACTCATTACTAGTCATCCTTATGCTCCAAAATTATTATTAACTCCTATATCCTTAATTTGATCAAATTACACTATCATCCTTAACTTTTCCAAATTTACAACCTGGTCCTTTTATACCAAAATCTCATATGAAGGTCATTCTCTCAAAGTTTCTCTTCTAAATATAAAAATAATTCTTTAAGATTTCATTTGTAAATCTTGTCTGCAAATTCTTTTCTATATTCCACTATACGAAGTCTTAAAATAGTATCATTTATTGTACAAAAAATTTGGGGCGTTACATGTATATTTGGTATAAGGACTCAAGGCTCAACTCATCTTGTGGAACATCACACCATTGTGAGGCTAGAAGAGTAACAAACTAGCTAATATATGATTCTTGAGTTTAGTAGCATGTATCAAGGAGTCTATATATTCTATATATATGCTAGTTTCATTGCTACTTGCAAGACATGTATTCATCTATTGTTAGTTTGGTATAATCCCTTGAACATGTGGTGTTGTCCATAAGGTAATTAGTAGCCTTATTAGAATGAGTTAATGCACAACTATTGTGATTTCATGTTTATTTCTGCAAATTGATTTACTATAATGGTATGCTAGCATACTTTGGATGTTGACATGGTTAAGGATGAGTATTGTATGATTTCAAAGTGATTTCTTAAGTATATAATGCATATATTTGATTAGGAGGTGTTTTGGAGTGATATTAAAAAGCATTTTTTGTCCCTTAAAGTAAGGAACCTTGCTTATATGTATCAGAACTTTGTAATGCAATGAACAAAATTTATTTTTGAGGGTCCTTGTCCAAGTTCTAAAACTTATACATTAAGTATTA
This sequence comes from Gossypium raimondii, assembly GCF_025698545.1. Lineage (NCBI taxonomy): Eukaryota > Viridiplantae > Streptophyta > Magnoliopsida > Malvales > Malvaceae > Gossypium > Gossypium raimondii. Next base: position 18,154,608 of record NC_068572.1, on the reverse strand, counting down.
GAAATTTTGAAGTCAATAGCTAAAAAGCTATAATGTAAAGCTTAAGTATTGATACATTGTCCCTAGAAATTGATACCTAGCCCTTTGTATTGACACATATGGGTAATCGAGTCAAAGGATTTGTGCAGGTGAAACGAGTGTCATTGGACTACTTTACTGATTTGTTTCAATTGTCTTACTCGGGTGATGATTTAAGGGTTATGTCGAGAATAGAGCCTTCTGTAATAGCCCATTTTTTACTAGTGTCAAAAATAATGGTTTCGGGGCCACAAATCTGACGAGTAAGTTCGTAAATATTATTATTTAATATTTATGAGTCAAATATGGTATTAAAATGATGTTTGATATGGTAATTTATGTTATATGAATGAATAATTAGGTTGAAGTGGTAACACCCTAAAGTCAAGTGGTTTTAGAAAATGAGGTATCGGGACCTTGTTTCTATAAACCAAGCCGTAAATATTTTATTATATATTTATGGAGTGTTATTAATGTAGTATTAAAGTTTCGTAAAAAAATTTTAACGTTTAAATGGTTAATTATGGAAAAAGGACTAAATCGTAAAGGATGCAAAAGTTAATCGCTATAGATTTAAAATGGAAAAAGAACCAAAATGGTAATTAATCCACTAGCTTTTGGGCTATTACTTCTTTAGTCCTAATTAATTGGAATTTAATTTAAGTAAAGGACCAATTATGAAATTAAACCTTCATTAAATGGTAATTATGCCATATATATATAATGGAGAATTGTGGGCATGTATTAGTGATATTATAAGTATAATTTAAAGGTTAATGTTGTAAATAAGTAATTAAGTTTTGAAAAATAAAAGATAACAAAAGGTAAAAAAAAACAAAACAAAAAAAAAAGCTATCATCTTCTTTACTCATTCAAGAAAATCGAAAGAGCCATGGATGGAGAAGAAAAGCTTCGACCAAGCTTTTGCTCTTTGATTAGATGAGTAAATCTTGTCCCCTTTTAGTGTTTTTATGTTTTTGAGTTCATATTAGCTTAATTCAGCTAACCCGAGGTCTAATTTGTAAAATTGTCAAATATTTTGGATAAATCCATTAATGAATTTAGTGTATTCTTAAAGTTTTATTTATTGAGCTGGTTGCTAGATTAGACTTTCTTGTAAAGTATATTTTGGTTATTTTAATGTTTAAGGACTAAATCGTTAAAGTGATAAAAGTACAACGACTTGATGTGAGATAACATGTATGGGCTGTAGAGAAATAGTGAATAATGAGGCTGAAATGAAATTTAAATAAAAATGGTTAATTTGCATGATTTGGGCTCAGGGACTAAATTGAATAAAAGTAAAATGTCATAGGCAATTTTGTAAAATGTTAAAATAGACTTAATTGTATAAAATGAATTGATTTTTTGTTGCAATTAGTGAATTAATATGAATTTTTATTTTAGATCAAGAATGAGAGGAAAATCGAGGAGAAGAGAAAATTACCAAATAGCCCCTGTAATCAATCATTACTACAATTTAGCTAGGTAAGTCCGTATGAACTATAATCATTATAATGTTATTTAAATTAAATTTCTATTATGTTGTTTTTAATATAAATGAATCAATATATATGAGAATGTATCCACATTATGATGAATTGATGGGTATCAAGTCCCGGTTGAACCTTAGGAATTCATAGGATACAAAGGACATGTCATTAGGGATTTCATGTTTTGAGTGTCGGTCTTGAATGTCGTACTGATGGCTGAGGTCCTACATTTGTTGTGGATACTATACAGCTCGTGTGAGTAGCATCGTGTAGCTTACATTCTAACCCACAGCTCGTGTAAGTAGACCCATTTCGCAGTTCGAGTGAGCAATAATGTAAAGGAAAGGTTACGGTTTTATGTTTAAGCACACTTCGTGTGACCTTTTTTGAGTATCCAATGAAATTCTAGATGGTTTAATGGGCAAAAAAAAGGAATGGAAAGGTAAGTATACAATTGTATTGAATCATGAAATTTATGGAACATTAAAGGTGCAAAGGTTATGTTTATGCGTGATGAACACATGTTTTATGGACAGTATCATATATATATATTTATGAACAAGTATACTAACTTATAGATTGATGATGTTTTTTAGGCTTGTGCCAAGCTTGCGATTATGGCTGATTTTATCAGAATTTTTGGTCAATTATTGGTAATGATGTTGTTGAGTTTTGTTTGAATTTATTGAATGGTTTCATTGATATAAGGCTTGTGAATGATATGATTGTTTTGATCTCGAAAAGAAAAAAAAATTTCTGTCTATGGTGCACTACATGCTGATTAGTTTGTACAAGGTTACTTACAATATCATCTCTAAAGTCATTGCTAATCGATTGAAAGTGATCCTTCTTATTTGTATTAGCCAGAATTAGAGTGCATTTTTTCTAGGTTAGATGATACACATTTTGGTGGCTCATAAGCTAATGAAGTACCTCTAGAGCTCTAAGAATGGACGCCATAAGAGCTTTGCCCTTAAATTAGACATGACCAAAGAATATGATAGGGTGGAATGAAACATCCTAATAGAGGTTATGGATCAGATGGGTTTTTGCTAGAGATGGATTGAGTTTATCATGCAATGTTTAAGTTTGTTTTCTTATGTGGTTAAATGTAATTATTCTCTTACTGAAACTTTTGTGCTAAAGAGGGGCCTAACGCAATGAGACCCTTTGTCCCCTATTTCTTTTTATTTTTGACAGAGGCCTTTTCTACACTCCTATATAAGGTATAATTGGATAGGCGAGTTAGAGGTGTGTGAGCTAGTTAGAATGGCCCTCGGGATTAACCCTTTGTTCTGTGTTGGTGATTGTCTACTCTTTGTCCAGGATAAGTTGACGCAGCTAAATGCAGTGAAAGAAATATGGCCCTATTTCAGAGTGCCTCGGGACAGAAGGTTAGTGTGGAGAAGACTATGGTCTATTTTAGCCAGAATACTAGTGGAGAGCATAGGAGGTTGATAGTTGAATGTTTAGGGATATGTGTGCTCGATTTTTTGGAAGTGTATTTGGGGCTCCTTCTTTTGGTGGGATATAATAAGATGTTAGATTTCCAACATGATCTTGATAAGGTAACAAATGGGTTCAGAGTTGGTCCAAGCAAGTGTTATCATATGGGGATAAAGAGGTTTTCATTAAGGCAGTTCTTCAATCTATACCTACTTATGCAATGTTGATTTTTATTATGCCACAAAAAATTCTTGACGTGGTACTCGGGGCGACTAGAATGTTTTGGTAGGCAAGAGGAATGTGGGTCGTGGGTGGCTAATGTTGGCTTGGGACAACCTATGTTGACTGAAGGTATGGGAGGATTGGGCTCTAGTGACATGAGAAGTTTCAATTTGGCTCTCCTTAGTCAGCAAGTTTGGTACTTAATTTATAATAAGGACACTTTTTACTATTGAATTTTGAGTGCAAAGTATTTTCCTGAGAGTGACCTATTTTAGCAAAAAGTTGTTGAAAAATCATCATTTTTGTGGTCGAGTATTATGGCCACATAAAATAGGAGAAGAAAACAGAGAAAGGAGAAGAAAAAAGAATAAGAAAGTAAAGTCGCGTGAAAGAAAAGCTTTTTTAAAAAAAAAATTAATTTGATAAAAGGAAAAAAAAGGTAATTTGCTTAAAGGTTCCTATAAAATTATTTAATGGTCCAAAAGTTACCATATGTCACCCCTTGATTGGGCAATGTGCCATGTGAGCAAAAAAAATGCCATTACAGACTTTGACCAAAATAGTTAACATGAATAAAGTACACGTACTAAATTGAAATTTTGAAAGTACATAAACCACATTAGAACAAAAGGGTCTTTCATGCCATAAACCCTTTTTTATAATTTCTATATATATTTGAATTATTATATATTTTAAAAATATTTATGTATTTTTATAATTTTTTAATCAAGAAAAAAATGAGATAATATGCAAATGTTGAAGGTTATTTTTTAGAATAATGACCAAATTAACCCAATGTGTAAATATTAAGGACTAAATTTGTTAATTTATCAATTTTTGAACTACCACATCATCTATAATGGTTAACAAAATTGGATAAAAAAGACAAATACACTTAGTTGAGTAACAATAATTTTTTTATAATTAAATACCAAAAAAAGAAAATTAAGTATAGTTGGACCACCTAACGTGATTCCGATCTTGTCATGTGATTCGGCAAAAGGACTCAGAACTAGCCCAAGCTCAAAGGACCTAAATCCAAGATGAAATCGATCAAGGCCATGCAACATTTTCATGTGGGCTATTAAGTTATAAAAGTCATCCATATTATTTTAATAATTACACAGCCCTTTAATCTTAGTATAAATGTGTGTTTGATGTGTTTTTAATGTGTCTTAAAACATGTTTTAATGTTGATAATTTTTAGTTAAGTTTGTTGTTAGTTTTTATTACATAATAAATGTGACTTTATCTAACTATTAAATTATGTCTTACATTATATTTATGTGTCTCATATGTTACTTACGTTTAAGCATGAGTTTGTGTCATATGTGTGAAGTGTGTAATTAATTAAGTTTTATTTCAGTTTAATAAGTTTGCATTTTAATTTATTCCATAGATTATGTTTTACATCATAATTATGTGTTACATATGTGATAATTCTTGAAACGAGTTATATTGCAGACCTCTAAACTTGACTAATTGTTTGTACTTAAGTGAATATATTTTCATTTTTAGAATATTTTATAACATTGCATCATGAAGCTTGGACTGTGCTCTCCATGTTACTATATGTTACTTTTGCTGGTGGAAAGAAAATAATTGTTTGTGTTTGTAGCAGGTGTAAGAAGGAAGAAAAGAATTGAATGAGTGAAGTATTATCATTGAAAAAGGTTGGACAAATTGCTAGCATAAATGCCATGACAATTCAAGAAAGATGCTAATGCAACACTTAGTCCTCGTCACTCTCAACTAGCTGGACGTGTACTAGATAAATCCACCTGAAAAAGAGAGAGAAAATTTTGTGTTAAGAGAGGGGACCTAACCTATAAAAGAGGAGAGAAAGGAGAATTATACACATAGGACGATACACGAGGATTTAGGAGCGATTGTTCTTCTCCAACAAACTCTCGTGAAAAATCTGGAGAACAGAATAGAGGGTAGCAGCTAAAACATAGAGCAGAGATGCAGAAGGGGACGAAGCATTCAACCTTGGGTCTTGCACAATATTGCAGCACTAGAGTTGGGAGCTGATGTGGCGAAATCTTTATGAAGTTCTTCATTCATTATCTTGATTAAAATCTATGAATTTTAATTGTTAAATGATGTTGTTGAATGATACCTTTATTTTGGATGTTAATTTCCAACCCATGAGCTAATGTCATCGAGTTGGAATTACTTGATGAATCTTTATTTCCATTAATGACTAGACATTATCTTGATTGGATCTACTATTTCATTCAATTTTCGTTATTTTGAATGCATGCGTGCAATCTCTAGACATAGACGGATGTATGGTATGTTCACAAACTTAATTTAATTCTGAAAATGTTAGATGAGTTGGATTGAGATCGAATGATACAAGCGAGTACTTAAAAGAATATACGTAGCACTCTAGACATAGAGCTGGGCTTTTATAGAGTAAGGAAGAAGCAATATTTGGTACCATCCTTGAATCTTGTAGACATACAAAGCCTTAGAAATGGTAGCTGGAAGTCTAACTCTCGAAAGAAACAAACTACTGTAGCTAGAATCTGAACAATAGACTGGTTAAAAAATTTCCTTGGCATTATTGTGTTATAAGGATGTAATCTAAGTAATTCCAACCTTCCCATTCAATTGTATAATTTCTCTCAACTTTGTCTCGTTAAATTTCCACAACATTTTAAGTTAGTTATCTGATTTTAATATTAGATAGGTGATTATCCTTTACAAATTTTTTATGTTTTTTTTCCATAGCCTAATTCGTATAGTTCATAGTGATAACTTAACCAAATTAATCCTAAATGATCCCTATGGAGACGATCTTACTTACTACTTTATTACTTGATTTGACGTGTACACTTGGACATTCACATATCATTTCACACGTGACAAATTTTTGGTGTCGTTGTTAGGGATTGGCAAATTGTTGAATTTTGGTTTGTTATTATCGATTTAATTTTGTTAGTTTTAACTTGGTTTTTTTATTCCTTTTTAGGTCTGTTTCTAGTTTATGAGTAGAGGTATTCCCGAAAACGAAGAGTATTATTTTTATCCTGAAATTGAGAGAACCTTGAGGAGAAGGAGAAAGGAATTGTGAGAGATGGCAAAGATTGGGAATGATCTAGACTAAGAAGATCATTTACGTCTAAATTGTAGGGACATTGATATTCATTGTGTGATAAATGATAGTGACAGACCCATTAGAGAACATGTAGTGCCTATCTTCGATGATTTGAATCCATGGATTGTGAGGCCATAAATTCAAGCTCAACATTTTGAGTTAAAACCAATGATGTTTCAAATGCTACAAACAGTAGGACAATTTAGTGGATTACCTACTAAAGATCCACAACTGCATTTAAGACTCTTTTTAGAGGTTTGTGATTCATTCAGGCAACAGGGTGTTCTTGAAGATGCCCTGAGACTTAAGTTATTTCCGTATTCATTGCGAGATCATTTTAAAGCATGGTTGAATTCTTTGCTGTCAGGAATGATGACATCTTGGAATGATCTGTTTCAAAGATTATTGCTACGATATAATTCTTCTAATATGAATGCCAAGTTAAAGAATGATATTACATATTTTCAACAATCCTAGTATGAAGCTTGGGAGAGATTCAAAGAATTACATAGAAAATGCCCGATGCATGGTTTCCAACATTGGACACAAATGGAAATATTTTACAATGGATTAAATGCACATACAAGGATGGTAGTTGATGCATCTATCAATGACATTGCTAGATAAATCATATAATGAGGCGTATGAGATTCTGGAAAGGATAGCCAACAATGATTATCAATATCTGACTAAACTAGCAGGGACAGGGAGAAGAGCTACTGGAGCAATAGAGCTTGATGCAATCACCTCATTAACAACTCAGGTATCATCCCTAACTAATATGATTAAAACATTGAAGAGACCAAGTACAGTGCAGGAAATGAAAAAAGCTGAGCTAATATGTGTTTATTGTGGAGAAGAACATGTTTTTGATGAATGCCCATCGAATCCAGCCTTAGTATATTACATGGGAAATTTCAATCGGAACAATAATCCATATTCCAATACATATAATCTAATGTGGAAACAACATCCCAACTTCAACTGGAGTAATCAAGGATTAGGAAATTCCAATAATGTTGCTCGACAGAATGTCACAAGTCCACCACCTGGATATAATCAACCTACGCCATGACAAAATGTTCAACAAATTTCAGTATTTCTTCTTCATTGATGGAAGCTCTGTTGAAGAAATATATGACAAAAAATGATGTTGTAATACAGAGTCAAGCTACATCCCTAAAAGACTTGGAAAATCAAGTAGGGCAGATTGCCAATGCATTAAGTTTGAGACCCCAAGGAGCATTGTCAAGTGATCCCAAGGAAAGGAGCACTGAAAGGCCATTATGCTCAGAAGTGGTACTCAATTGCCTTAAGTTGTTAATGATGCTACCGCTGAAGAAGACAACTCATATTTTACACATGGAACGAATTCAGAACCATTCGTGGAGCAGTCTACAACTGAGAAGATCAAACAAAAAAATGTTGAAGTAGAGCAACTCGTGTCGCCAACAAAAATGCCAAAACACAACAATATCAACAGTCTGAAGGAAGGCCACCGCCACCTTTTCCTCAGCGATTCCAGAAGTTTAAGCAAGATTTTCAATTCAAAAAATTCTTGGATATCCTGAAGCAACTTCATATCAACATACCGTTGGTGGAAGCATTAGAGCAAATACCGAATTATGATAAGTTCATGAAGGATATCTTGTCAAAGAAGTGACAATTAGGGGAATTAGGAACTATTGCTCTCACTGAAGGGTGCAGAGCAATGTTGATGAACAAATTGCCTCCAAAGCTAAAAGACCCAAGGAGTTTTACTATCTCTTGTTCAATTGGATATCATTATGTTGGCAAGACATTATGTGATTTAGGAGAAAATATAAATATAATTCCTATTTCTATTTTGAGGAAGCTAGGAATTAGGAATGTAACACCCCTTACCCATATTCCTTAACGGAACAGAGTATGAGGTATTACTATTTTTTTTTTAAATTTTGACAGCATTTCTGCTTATTTTTACATACAACCCCCTGCAAGTTTTCAATCACACTTTCAAACAAATCCAGTAATCCAACCAAAAACAGTTGTATGATCATACTCAATTTGTCTAATAATAAACATCAACATTTTAAACCGAAACATACTATATATTTATTTACGCCATAATACATAAAGTCGTCTATACATGCCATGTTTCCAAAATATGAGTTGCAAAATACCCAAGCGTTGATGATAGTGTAGATGATTATCTGACTCCGCCCAAGTTCCGAGTTGATTGATGTCACTATAATCAAGGGAAAATAAAAACGAGTAAGCATACAACTTAGTAAGTAAACATATGACAGATAAATAAATTTCTCACAAGGTTACACCATAGTATAAATTTTAATCACCAATAAATTTCATTGTTTGTTCAATTTCTAGCAAGCTATTTTTCTGCGTCATAGTCACTAATTTATTTTTATCTGGATCTACAGGACTCCAAATTGAATTCCATAAATTTTCTCTGAAACTAGACTCATGTACCTTTTCACCATAAAATTTTCAGAATTTTTGGTTTATCCAATTAGTACAGTTTATTCTTTAAACTTTCCCCTGTTTCACTGCCTGACAGCTCTGACCTCCCTTTACTAAAATTTACTTAACTCCCTATAAAAATATTCAAACAATGTTTACGTTTGTTTCTATTAAAAATAGACTCATTAAGGAATCCAGGCATATAAATTTCAAGCCATAATTATTTTTATACATTTTTTGGTGATTTTCCAAAGTTGGAACAGGGGATTCCGAAATCAATCCAACCCTATCTCAAATAAATCCAAATATCCCCAAATATACAACTCATTTGCTTCCTCTGTTTCTTTCATATGAAAACAGACTCACTCAGCTTTGATTACATATATTATTAAACCTCCAATTCATTTTCCACCATTTATGGTGATTTTTCAAAGTTTCCCAACTGCTGTTATTCAAAACAAGTTTGTATTTAAATTGTTTCTTTTGTACTTTTGATATTTCCTCCCATGTTATACATGGGTTGATTAAGTATCAAACCCAATATTCCTCCCATAACCTTGTCCACCATATGTATAAATATTCACCTTCCCAATTTACTCGTTGAACACTCGGAATGTTAACCGTTATCGGTGGATTCAACACTTAGCAAGCACCAATGAGTCGGGGGATCAGCACTTAGCAACCCCTTTCACATTTAAGATACGGTGGAATCAGCACTTAGCAACCACCAATGAGTCAGGGAATCAGCACTTAGCAACCCCTTGGGGGAATCAGCACTTAGCAACCCCCTTCACATTTAAGATACGGTGGAATCAGCACTTAGCAACCACCAATGAATAGGGGAATCAACACTTAGCAACCCCTTGGGGGAATCAGCACTTAGCAACCCCCTTTTTATTCAATGTAATCCGGCCTATTCCGAGTGTTCAACCGGAAACCGTGTTTTTTTTCAACACTTTACCACCTTTCCCCACTTAGCCACATTTTTTTTAATCTTTGCCAAATATTTATTCTATGTTCAAATAAATCTCAACACATATCAAATAATATCAAAATAATGCATTATTTCACATGTTTACTTACCTCGGTGCAAAATATCGTAATTTTGCAATTTACTCCACTACTTTCTCTTTTCCCCGTTTGAGGTATTCTTCTCGTCTTTCTTGATCTATAATAACAAATTTAAATCATTTAATGTTCACATTTATTAAAATAATCCTCCATCAAACTTTTTGAAAAATTACAATTTTGCCCCCAAACTTTTGCATATTTACATTTTCATCCCTAAGCTCGGAAATTAAACTTCATCTCTTATTCTTATGTTTTATGACATTCTGAACATTTTTCCCTTCTATGACAACATCACATTCTCACTCTAACACACATTTTTGAACATTAGGTATTTTTACCGATTATGTCTATTTACCTGTTTTCGTTTAAAATCGCTTAGCAAAAGTTGTTTAACATAATTTATAGCTTCATATTCCACCTTAAAACAGCAAAATAAACTCATTTCACCTATGGGTATTTTTCCAAATATGAACCCTAGCACGAATTATTGCTAGAATAAGCTAAATTAAGCTACCGGGACTCCAAAAACGTAAAGAACATTAAAAACGGGGCTTGGGATCACTTACTATGGAGCTTGGAAGCTTGAAAACCCTAAGTATGGCTTCCCCCTTGCTGACTTCGTTCACCATGAAGAAGATGAGCATATTTTGCCATCTTTTTCCCATTTAATTCTATTTAATTACTAAATGACTAAAATGCCCTTACTTAAAAAAAATCTATTTCACTAATTCTATGCCCATTTTTGTCCATCAACTAACTAATGGTCTAATTACCACATAAAGACCTCCAATTTAAAATTTCATAACAATTAGATACCTCTAAGATGTAGAACTCAACTTTTGCACTTTTTACAATTGAGTCCTTTTGACTAAATTGAGTGCCCAAACGTCGAAATTTTTAAACGAAATTTTTACAAAAATTTTCCGTGAAATTGTAGACCATGAAAATATAATAATAACCATATTTTCCCTCGTCGGATTTGTGGTCCCGAAACCACTGTTCCGACTAGGCCCAGAGTCGGGCTGTTACAAGGAAGGCAAGACCCATCATAGTCACGCTGCAGCTAGCAGATTGCTCCTGTGCACGCCCGAAAGGTAAGATTGAAGATGCACTGGTAATAGTTGATAAATTTATTTTTCAAGCAACTTCTATTATTCTAGAATGTGAAGCTGATAAATAAGTATTGGTTATTCTTGGGAGACCTTTTCTAGCAACAGTTAGAACACTAATTGATGTGCAGAAAGGTGAGTTGACAATGAAGGTCAATGACCAGTAAATAAATTTTAATGTTTTTGATGCCATAAAGTGTGTAGATGAAAATGAATAATGTCCCGCCATTGGAATTCTTGACTCATCAATAGAAGAGTTTGCAAAGTTTTGTCACAACAATTCTGATGATGATGGAGATCCATTTGAGCTGACTGAAGCAAAAATAACTGGTGAACTTGGTGAACTTATGAAGACCAAGCAATTTGAGTATCGACAAGGGAGGAGTTTCAAATCTTTAGATTTTTCAAATCATTCTTTTAATCCTCCTAAACCTTCCATAGAGGACCTTCTTAGTTTGGAGTTGAAGCCTTTGCCATTACACTTAAAGTATGCCTACTTAGGAGACAACAACACATTGCCAGTAGTCGTATTTGTAGAATTGACACCTAATCAAGAGAAGAAGTTATTAGATGTTTAGAAAAAATATAAGAAAACATTGGGTTGGACAATTGCTAATATCAAGGGAATCAATCTTGCTATCTGCATGCATAAGATTTTATTTGAGGATTGCCATGGCAAGTCTATTGAGTTGCAGAGAAAGCTGAACCCCATTATAAAGGAAGTCGTTAAACAGGAGATTATTAAATGGCTTGATGCTAGAATAATATACCCTATTTTTGATAGTTTGTTGTAAGCCCTGTTCAATGTGTAATAATATACCCTATTTTTGATAGTTTGTTGTAAGCCCTGTTCAATGTGTACCCAAGAAATGAGGTGTCATTGTAGTTAGCAATGACAAGAATGAACTCGTACTGTCACGGGATGGAGAGTATGCATGGACTATCGTAAGCTTAACAAAGCAACTCGAAAAAACCATTTTCCTTTTTCATTTTCGATCAAATGTTAGATAGATTAGCGGGGAAAGCCTTCTATTATTTCTTGGATGGTTATTCGGGGTACAACCAGATTGCCATAGCCCCAATAGATCAAGAAAAGACCACTTTCACATGTTCGTATGGAACCTTTGCTTTCAGATGAATGCCATTTGGGTTGTCCAATGCCCCAGTAACATTTCAGCACTACATGATGGCAATATTTTTTGGATATGGTGGAGAAATTCTTAGAAGTTTTCATAAACGACTTCTCTATGTTTGGCAATACTTTTGAGAGCTGTTTGAAAAGTTTGGAGCTAGATCTTTGTCGCTACGAAGACAGTAACCTTGTTCCGAATTGGGAGAAATGTCTTGCATGGTTTTTGAAGGCATTGTTCTAGGTCACAAAATTTCACAGCAAGGGATTGCCATAGACAAAGCAAAGATTGATGTTATTCAGAAATTGCCACCACCTACTACGGTTAAAGGTATTCAAAGTTTCCTTAGCCAGGCAGGATTTTATCGAAGATTTATTAAGGACTTTTTGAAGATATCCAAACCCCTATGTGCTTTGCTAGAACACAATAGACCTTCAATTTTGATGAACTTTTCCTAAAAGCAATTAAAGAATTAAAAAAGAAACTGGTGACAGCACCGATTGTCATAGCATCGAACTGGACACTACCTTTTGAACTTATGTGCGAGGCTAGTGATTTTGCTGTAGGAACAGTGCTTGGGCAAAAGAAGGATAAATTGTTTCATGCCATTTACTATGCAAGCAAAACCATGATAGATGCACAATTGAATTACACGACTACTGAAAACGAGCTATTGGCTATGGTATTTGCATTTAACAAATTCATATCTTATTTAATTGGTACCAAAGTTACAGTTTATACTTGCCATTCTGCGATTAAGTATTTGGTGACCAAGAAAGATGCTAAGCCAATGTTAATTCGGTAGATCTTACTGCTACAGGAATTTGATATTGAAATATGAGATAGGAAGAGAACCAAGAATCAAATGGCTGATTACTTGTCGACACTTGAAGTGGGCAATGAAGATGGCAATATTCAACTCATTAAAAAGGATTTCCTAGATGAGCAACTGCTGGTTGCCACAGCATTACCTTGGTATGTCGATATTGTTAATTTCCTAGTAAGTGGGTTACTGCCACCCGAGCTCAATAGTCAGAGACAAAGGAAATTTCTTCATGATGCCAAGCAATATTACTAGGATGAGACTTTCATATTTAAACATTGTGCAAATCAAATAATTCGAAGATGTGTTCTGGATGATGAGATTCAAAGTATTTTACACCATTGTCATTCAACACCGTATGGATGACACTTTGGGGGAATGCAAACTGCGGAAAAAATTCTTCAATCTGGCTTTTATTGGCCAAGCATGTTTAAATATGCACATGAATTTTTTCAAGCTTGTAATCCTAGTCAACAAACTGGGAACTTATCAAAGAAGTATCAAATGTAATTGCAAAATATTCTAGAAGTTGAATTGTTTGATGTGTAGGGAATCGACTTTATGGGTCCATTTCCACCCTCTTGAGGTAATATATACAATCCTTGTAGCTATAGATTACGTCTCCAAGTAGGTTGAAGTTGTCGCTGTCCCTACGAATGATGCCAAATCGGTACTAAAGTTCCTGCATAAGAATATTTTTACCAGGTTTGGTACTCCTCATACTTTGATTTGTGATGAAGGTTCTCATTTTGACTGCAAATTAGTTGCTACTGCCTTGAATAGATATGGGGTTAAACATTAAATTACCACGGCATATCACCCTTTGACAAATGGACAAGTTAAAGTCTCTAATATAAAAGTTAAGCAAATTTTGGAGAAAGTGGTCAATCCCACTCGCAAAGAGTGGTCATCTAGATTGGATGAAGCTTTGTGGGCATATCGTACTGCCTTCAAGACACCATTGGGAATGTCACCTTTCAAGCTTTTATCTGGAAAACCTTGCCATTTTCCTGTTGAACTTGAACATAAGGCTTTTTGGGCAATTAGGAAATTGAACATGGACCGGATTAATACTAGTAATAACCGACTACTGGAGCTGAATGAGATGGAGGAATTCAGAGCACAAGCTTATGAGAAAGCCAAACTATACAAAGAGAACACCAAGCGATGACATGATATGTAATGCCCCAAAATTTGGGCCTAGAAGTATTGGGCTTTGAGCAAGGGAACGGTTAGGAAACTATGCGCAAAAGTATGTCTGCTTTAGTGGTTAAGGGTCCTGAGAGGAGTTGGAAAAGTCCTAGGTTCAAACCTGGGCTTTAGCAAAAATTTTGGTTTTAAGTGGATAAAACCCTGGATGTTTAGATGTAGGCCTTTTAAATTATTGTGTTAAAAAAATGTCATAAGAAAGCTTGTGGTCTAGTGGTTGTGGCGTTATTAAGGTTGCAAGGGAGCTTAGGTTCAAGTCTTGGCTCTTGCAATTTATTTTGGTTTTCCTTTTAAGAGAACCTAGACTTTGACCTTTAGACCCTTTTAGTAAATTGAAGATAAAATGTGACACAAAAGATCTTGTGGTAAGGAGGCAAGTGGTGTGTTGAGCTATTGAGGGGGGCTTGGGTTCGAATCCCATTGCAAGCAAAAAGAATATTTATTTTACTAGCATGACGTGGCAGGAGTTTGAGGTGGTTTCGAACTCTGTTGGGTGAAAGTTTGAATGGGTCTTAGAGGGTGTTATAGAGGATATCAAGGAGGGCTAAGGGGAGATGTTTTAGGAGAAGGTTAAGGAATTCAAATTAGGGAGTGTTGTAGCCGATTGGGAGACTTGTTTGTTCAATTCGGCTAAGGGGATCTTTGGGTATCCATTTTCGGCAATTTGTGAGTGAATAGGTGTCGAATTTCCTCTCTATCATTTAGGGTTTTTGTTCTTTTTGGTGATTCTGGCTTCCTTTCTCCCTAGTGCCGCTGCCGCAAGTTATCTTTCGTGCTCTTTCAAGATTTGATTAGTGTAAGTTTTAGTGCCAAAATCCCTATTCTCAACTTCCTTTCTTCTACTTTTTACCGAATTACACTACTCTTTTTCCTCTTACTCCTTTGTGACTGATTCTTCCCTCCTTACCTCTTCACTTAGTTTCGGTTTACTAGTTCTTCTCTAGTAATCGTGAGTATAATCATTTCTGGTTAATATTTTTTTAGATTTTTTTCATGTTATCTCTGCTTTAAGCCGAATACTTCTCCATTCTCACTTCCTGGGGTTCGTGTCTGTTGGGCATCTAGGCTTTGACAAGTGGCTGATTGCTTAATTGTTCTACCATTCCTATCAGTTGATTTGGTGTGCTCAAATCCTTCTTCCGGCATTAAATCGTTTTGGGGGTAAGTGGTGTTAGCCGAATACTCTATGACTTAATATTGGGACTTTAAGCCATATTCTTGAAATTAGTTTTGCCTAATAAGGTTCCTTTTCTGAGCAAATAATCATCGAGACTGATACTTAGTCAGCGTTAAGAGCAATAAAGCCTTTTTTGCTCATTCAGGGTAAGGGTTTGGGATTGTATGTTTAGAAACCCTAATGTTTGGAAGACTAACAATATGATTTGATGGAAAATAGGCTTTGGAGCTCATGGACAATTCGTATGTTTCGCAATCAGGTGTGTATCTGTACACCGTAAATCATTACTGTCGTAAAGCCGAAAGAGTGTGTGTAATCACACTGTCTCTTCTGTGAATCAGCAAAAGTCGAAAAGTCAGAAAGTCAAAAATACGGTGATTGAGGCCACATGGGCATGCGAACGCTCCTGTGGTGAATCAAGCCCACGAAACATGGTGTTAGACTGTACAGGCCACCACGAGAGTTCTCGTGCTCTTGGGCCGTTAAGGGCCTCGTTGGGCTGAAATGGATCGTGTGGGCCTAATGGGCTCGTGGGCCCCACACAGATAAAATCCACGTTAAGTGATAAATATTGGACTAGGTTATGTAGTTTGCATAGTCGTGACTGAATTTGGGCTAAATAGCCACACGAGCGTGTGGGCCCACTTGGGCCGAATATAGGCCTTAGGCCCATTTGCACCGTTATGACCATTTAGGTTATCTGTGTCGCTCGAGGTGATTGTAGGCCTTCAAAAAGACTATTAAATGACTGAAATACCCTTGAAGGGTAAAATGACCAAAATACCCCTGTGAGGTAAAATTACCGTTTTACCCCTAACTGACGAAATAACTACTACACCCCTAGTGGTAGGTTGACTGATGTATGTATGAAAGTTATATAACTGATACTAAGCATGACATCCTGCATTCATGAATGTTATTATAGCATGTCATGTTGCATGGGGTTGGGTTAATATTGACGGAGGAAGTGTATGGCTTGTAGCCGTTCTGTTCAAGGCTTACTGCCTTTCTGCTTATGGCTTTTAGCCATTCTGTTATCTGGTAGCGTTGCTGCGATACTTATGCCTTTTAGCCGTTCTGTCTACGGTGCCGAGCCATTTTGTAGACTTAGTGCCGCAATTAGTGCTAAGCTTGGTGTGCTGGTTAGGTGGGTCGATTTTATCCCCACATGGTGTGTTGGTTTGTATGGGTGGTGTATTGGTTGGATTGGGCTTGATTTCTGTCTATATATCTGCATCTGATACTGATTCTGCAATGGGCTTAGGTCGACCTGGTTCTGTTAATAGGCAAAGGCTCACCTGATACTATGCCTGTGGTGGGCTCAAGCCCAGTCTGTTTCTGTATACCGTATATCTGACTATTTGTATTATAAGGGATTATACACTGAGTTTTTGCAAACTCACCCTTCCGTTTAACTGTGCAGGTAATCCCCAGCTTTAGGCGATTTGGAGCCGCGAGAGACTCGGAGGTGGCCACACGACCGCTGACGCTCTGTTGTAGCCTTTTTATTTGAATTTTATATTTTGGGTTTTAAATCTGTTATAAGGCCTTTGAGGGATTAAATTTTTAAAAGGGCTTTAGATTTCTTTATCTAAAACTGCTAAACACGAAATTTCAAAATTAACAACTATTTTCCAAAAACACTTGAAAACAAACGTTTTTACATTTCAAACTTTAGTAGCTTCCGTGATTGGAATAACCTAAAGTATCAATGCCAGACATTAAGTAAACGTTTTTGATGAGGTGATTTGCTAAACTCGAGCAAAAGGATTTAAACATAGAAATGAACTGTTAATGACAAACTCAGTATTTAATCGACGCTTTGATGTGACATGCCAGATTCGGCCATAACGTTTGGGTCGGGTTTAGGGTGTTACATGATAAAAAGATTATGCCACAACAATTTGAACTTGGACAATAGGTGTTTTTGTTCAATTCCAGGCTGAAATTGTTTCCTAGCAAATTGAAGTCTCGTTAGTCAGGACCCTTTGAAATAGCTCAAATCTACCCTCATGGAGCTGTGGAGGTGAAAGATATGAATACTAGACTTACATTCAAAGTCAATGGACAATGGTTGAACCATTATTAGGGTGCCCCTATAACTCGGGGTAAACAGTCCATTGCTCTTCGGAATGCTTAAGTTTCCACCTCTGTATTAGTTTCTTTGTTTTATTCATTTTTGAATTTTTTTCTTTATTTGATTGGGATAATTAATTTTTTATTTTTTTTCCTTTCAAGGTATAATAAGGATTGAGCTTGGTAGATTAATAGTTAGCCCATTAGAAATACTTTTGTCAGTTTTTACTTTATTTACCCCCAATAAATTTTTTATCTTCTCGCCTAAACTTTCTTTTACTGTGTCAGGCCATAATTTTAGCCTTCTTATCACGCACGTCATGACCTAATCTTTCTCTTTCTTTTACCCTAATCGATTCATTTTCTTTCACATTTACTATCAATTTAAGTTTTTTTCAACATTTTCTTTGTTTATTCCATAACTGAAAGTTCTTACCCTTTTTTTTGCTTTTTATAGTTACTCTACCTTATTTTGAATGGCTCGACATGCTCCTCCTCCACAGGCTAATGAACCACAAACAATCTTTTTCAATCAATTCCTTGAAATGGAAGCAGCGTTACAAGCACGCTGCCCACAAAACCACTTGCCCAAACTAAAGTAATAGCAATTTCTTTTCAAGCTTTCATTTTCAATTTCATTTCATCATGCATTCGTAATTGTTGTCTTTCCATTTTATTTCTATATATGTCTTTGCATTTTTTTTTATTTTTGTTTGTTCATGCATTGAGGACAATTGCATCCCTTAGGTTTGGGGTGTGTTGTGCATTAGATAGTTGTTTTAGTATTTGGTCATTTTGTCATTCATTTAGTATATTTTTGTCTACGATGTTCGATGAGGAATTTAATTCTTTAGCATACCTAGAAAATTGTGACAGTGATTTAGGTGAGTTTAGCTTAGAATGGTTGCTTGAGAATTTACCTCTAAAAATAGAATGCTCTAATTCCAATTAAAATTAGTCTATATTTGGTTTCTTTTAATAAACTTAGAAATTCTTGAGGCTAAGTTCAGGATAATGGTAATTCTCAGATTAAAAATAAATAAATAAGTAAATGTCGTAAATTACTTCA
Source organism: Gossypium raimondii (assembly GCF_025698545.1). NCBI lineage: Eukaryota > Viridiplantae > Streptophyta > Magnoliopsida > Malvales > Malvaceae > Gossypium > Gossypium raimondii. Next base: position 18,136,199 of record NC_068572.1, on the reverse strand, counting down.
ATGCTTGAAATTGCCAAGTAGGTCAACAACATTTTGTTTGCTCCATTATGTTGTTGATTACAAAAGTAAGTTTAAGTAAGAGTAATTCAACAAAAGAAGCAGTTTAGGGACACTCCAATGTAGTGCTAGGTTGAGTAGCCAAGGAGGTAGTTGTCGTCTCCATCCATCTTCTAAGTTAAAAGTCTTAATTTCATGAGTGCATTTCATTCAAATTGTGACATGATAGAATACCTAGCAATTTACTGTATGCTCCATTGAGATTGTTAAGTAAAGAAACCATGTGACAAGATGAATCCCTTAGTAAAAATATTTGTAACTAAGTTATGCAAGGCCAAATATAAAAAAAGAAGAAGAAGAAGAAGAAGAAAAAGAAACTGAGTTTAGAAGGAAGATGAACTAAGTACATTAGGAGGTACTTGCTATAGTTGAAATTGTTTGAGCAATTAGGAATTTTTATTTTTAAGGTAATATTATTGCACTTACTTTGTAAATAAGCTTATGAAACTTGAACCGATTCTCGGAGATAGAAGATCGTTGAGAATGGAGGTAAAAGAAATATGCTTCATACGGTTTGGCAATACAAAAGGTAATTATGTGTTATGGAAATTATTACATTCAAACATACATGCATTCATACATATTTTACTTGAGGACAAATAATAACTTAGGTTTGAGGGTGTGATAACTCTTGAAACGAGTTATATTGCAAGCCTTTAAACTTGATTAATTGTCTATACTTAAGTGGATATATTTGTGTTTTTAAGATATTTTAATAACATTGCACCATGAAGCTTGAACTGTGCTTTCAATGTTACTATATGTTACTTTTTTTGGTGGAAGGAAAGGAATTGTTTGTGTTTGTAGAAGGTGTAGGAAAAAAGAAGAGAAATTGCCACAACATTTTAAGTTAGTTATTTGATTTTAATATTGCATACGTGATTATCCTTTACAAATTTGTTATTTTGTTTTTTTCATTGCCTGATTCATATAGTTCATAGTGATAACTTAACCAAATTAATCCTAACCGATCCCTATGGAGACGATCTTACTTACTATTTTATTACTTGATTTGACGTGTACACTTGCACATTCACATATCATTTCACACGCGGCAATATGTTTTTTGTATGAATTAAGTCAAGTGTCTAGTTTGTGTCACATGTTCATTAATAAATGCATGTGTGTGTGTTTATAGCATGTTGATTTCTATAATAAATAAGTGTGTTTTTAGTTAAATGTCTTAGCTGAATAAGAATGTGAAAAGTTGCAAATGCTTAATGTCTATTTACGTATTCATTGAATCAAGGAATGACTTTTCAAGTCTGATCAGTTTACGCACTCAAAGCTTATTATGGTGCCATTAAAAGAGATAATGCCAAGCATTATAACATTCGTCCATAAGGGAAATGAAGGGACAATAAACAACATATTTAAGGAACATTAAGCCTTCATCAAGTGAAGAGACATGACTTTTCAACTATACATGAATCAAGTGAAAAAACATAACTCTTTGGCTGTCCACCATAAGTTATGAACCAAATTTAAATGTTTTTTTGTTAATAGCTAGTTGAATGCCGAATTTGAAAGGTCACTTATAGGTCTATATCAAGCTAGTGGATGAACATTTGTAAGGTTACACAATATTTTTGAATTAAACATTACTTTGTGAGAATTTTCTCTTTGGTTCTTAACCGAACTATACCGAACTTATTCAACTTTCTATGTTTGTGGCGTTCAAATTGTCTTATCACTCCATTCACCATCCCAGGGTGTGGCGACTTCACTTATACCAAGGTTCTAGTAAATTCGTGAGTTAAGTGGGTCTTAGCTTTAATATAGCTAAGGTTCTTTAGCTGTTACTACTACAGGTCAAGGTTTCCATCCGTTGAACCATTTCAAGACGATCAAACCCAATCGAGCTATTTCCCAAACTATTCAAATTCGAGAACTCACATCATCACCTGCTCTAAGGTTCTTTAGCTCATACTATTATAGGTCAAGGTTTCCATCCGTTGAACCATTTCAAGACGATCCAACCCAATCGAGCTACTTTCCAAACAATTCAAGCTCTGGAAATCACATCATCACCTGCTCTAGTTTACTTCTAAAATTAAAAGTAAATGACACCATTAGTAACTAAATTATGAGAAGTTTTCATTTTTGGTCATTTAACTAAAAAAGGTACAATTTGGTCATTAAACTATTCAAAAGTTTTTATTTAAGTCATTGGCCTCCTAAGCTTTTCTTTTAAAAAAATTTTGTTAGCAAACTCTAAGCGACAATTTGATGGTTGGTAGATGGATCATTACCTATCGACAAGTAGAAGAACATACTTTAGATCCAATTCGATCTAATGGTTAATGTTGAAGATCAGAGAAAAAAATACTATTTGTATTTGGTTCGCAAATTGTCACATCCAAAATTGGTTCATGAAAATAATTGAACTATAGAAGAGAAATGGAAAGAGTGCTTTTGATTGGTGCAAGCAATGTGAACAGAAAAAATTATATGTATTAATTTTAACAATTCAATGGCTTAATGAAAACTTTTGAATAATTTAATAATCAAATTGTAACTTTTTTTAATTAAATGATGAAACAAAAGCTTACCCATAGTTTAGTGGCTAAAGGTGTGGTTTAGCCTAAAATTAATCAAGTCGTTAGTTCCACTAGTCGTTATGAATATATAGGCTTATATCGTTTCGTTGAAAGAAAAACCTTGGTTGTGATTTTCTTATTGAAAGCTATTAGCTAATTCAAGAAAAAAACTAGTAATTAATTAGACAAAGAGAAAATTAGCTGTGGCAACTTAAGATGATCTACTAGCATAGTTTTGGTAAAATATGTGTGATATATGTATAGATTTTGTGAAGTCTCTTGGCAATGGGAAGAAATAGAATGTAGCATTTCAGTCTATGTTGTAGCAGCACATTCGAGAGGGAGTCCTTGTGGGAATCGCTTTAGGTCAATTCAGTAGTTGTAAATCATGTAATGCTTCTGCACCCACATCAATCTTTCCAGGCTTGCCGCATCCAGCTGTTTTGCCTGCCATGAATTGGAGCTGCATGGATAAGCCCCAGACCCAGAGGCCCAAATACATGCTTGTGCACTGATGTTCCTAAAGGAAGCTGTAAAAGGTGCTTTGCTCCAATCTGTTTTGATGAGACCGCCTTTTGTCGCCCAGTCATCTGCATTCCAAATACTTGAATGAATTCTCATTGCCCGGCTCTCGGGGAACGGAACATTAGTTGAATCCAAGTTCTTGAATTCTCTAATACGGGTCCCATCAACATAGAAGCTGAATGGATCGAACATTTACTGTTAATTCAAGTTGTTTTTGCATATAAAAAAGTTATACGTTTGGAAGGGGGCGGTTCTTACATGATGACATGGGGATTCCAGAGGATGGAATAGGTGTGGAAGTCTGCTGTTGGGTAAAACCAGAGGCGGAATTGTTGCTCTCTGTCTCCTTTACCTTCAGTAATTACATTGGTGTGAACAGTATAAGGGTCACCCTCAAATTCCCTAAGAACTCAAAGTCTATTTCATCCCATGTTGATCCTTGTGAGGCTAACTGCAACCAAAACAAGCCCATGTCATGAGTCAAAATTTTAGCAGGAAATGCATAATATGCATCAGTAGTGCTTACGTAGTACGATGTGACAGTGCCAGCTGAGTAGCCAGGGACAAGTTTAAGTTGCACTGAAATCTTTCCAAACAGATATTCATTCTTGGACTGGAAAGCTGAGCCAGAGTCTTTGTCGAGTGAGAGAGTGAGCAGCTCTCCGTTGTTCAGTATCCTAACTCGGTCACTTCCCCATGTGAGGTCAAAATCTTGGGAAAAGTTTCTAGCAAACACAGCCACCCAAGGGAGAACCACAAGAAATACAATCAACTTCATTAGAAAAGATGAGTGAACGAATGAACCTTATTTATTTGCAAGAAATGAATCTGAGACTGAGAGTTTCGAGGCAAGTAGAATTAAAGTGGATGCATGCACAGACTTGGACTTATCCTCTTTATATACAGGCATAGGAAGGAAACAAACAGAGCGACCATTTGCCAAGTATAAGAGAGAGGGAGGAAAAACAAATGTATAAAAGGACAAGAAGCCAGTAAGGTTCAAGTGCCATTTTGGCGTGGTGGGAGTGAAAGGGGTGGCGAGGTGGCAAGGAAGAGTGGCAGTCAAGATTCAAGGAAAGCGCATGTCACACAAGTGACAGCCAAGGGCCATGTGTATGTAACACGCGGTGCCAAGGCCATGCCATGGCTGATTCAGAGCCCTTTCACCTAATTGTGCTTAATTTGCTCATCTCCTTCGCTTATCTATCCCACCAAACATTTCTATTCACTTAATATTATCGTGAACTTAACTAATATCCCCCTAAATAAATTGAATAAAGCAACATTTAGTATCTCAACTTAACATTTTTTTTTCAATTTGATCCTTGTATCTTTTGTGTCCACCTGAGCCTCTAAACTTGAATTTTGTTAAACATTCTAATCTTTTTTCAACACTGTTAAGAGGTGATGACATGACTCTCTAAGAGTATGCTACATCATCACCTACTTTTGTTTTTAAAAAAAGAAGATAAAAAATAAAAAATAAAAATAAAAATGAACCTATGCAAATAGACATTTAAGTTTATTTGAATCCAAACATTTAGTTGTCTAGGTTGGTTTTGGAGGTAAATTTTAAATAAATTTATACATCTTTTATAATCTCAAAATAATTGTAAAATAATTTTTTTATTTATTTTTTATTTTTCTGTGATAAATTGGATGTATTTTTCCAGTTTCATTCTGAACTTTTGAATAATTCTTTTACGCATTTTACAATTTCAAAAAATTTAAAATCTTAACTTTTATAATTTAAAATATTTATTAGAATTTCTTAGAATTTCCTTATATTTTTAAATAATATTTATATAAAGTTAAGGATCAATGTAGAAGAAATATATATATCAAATTCAAAAATTAATTATTTGATTATCCTAAATAAATAGACAACCACCTATGGCGTATGGGAGCTACCATATGGGGCAATATTTAAACCTATTTTGAATATGTCTAACATCTTGTTATATAAATTAAAAAATTAAGTTTCAAAAAGTAAATTGTGTTATAAAATAAAGAGAGATGAAGAGGATAAAGAACAAAGAAAATATGAAAGTCATAGAGGATGCACTTTATTGATCAAAAGGTCACATTAGAATGCTTCATCGAGTCTCTATTTATAGGCATAACAAGTATAAAAGAAGTAGAGATCTAATTCTAATAACTATTAGAATTTAAAGTATATTAAAATTTATCTTGATCATGATGGACAATCACTTAATAAGATATTCATAACACTCCCCTTGGATGTCTATTGGTAGATAATGTGCCTCGTTAAAACCTTATTAGGAAAAACCCTATAGAATAAAAACCTAATGAAATAAAAAAAAGTACACAATCTATAATACACATAATATGCTGCCTCATTAAAAAATTTACTAGGAAAATCCAATGAGACAAAACCTTGATTAAGGGAAAAAGAGTGTAACGCGTATTTACTCCCCCTCATGAAAACATCACATATTTTCTCATATTCCACGTATTCAATCTTGAATACTAGTTTTTCAAATGACTATTTGAGGATATTTGCTCAGCATTTATATTACCATTCTTTTAAAAGTCAGGAGTGAGGGAAATTTGAGGAAATATATTTTGACCTCTTCAAGAGATCCAACAATAATCATAACAAACTTTAATCATGATTCTTTTATAAAAACACAAATAGGTATTTTGGATCATTTTATAATCCTCCTTCAACTACTCAAATTTACAACATATGTTCAAATTATTTGAATTCGTATAAACAAACAATTTCTCAAGAATTTCAATATGTTTCAAGATCCTAAATCCTTCAAGGATTTTAATATAAAGATTACTATATAGTGATTCATAAAAGGTTGTACCAATAACCATTAGACACAAGTTAAATCATTTATGAATTGTCAATTTAATAATATATTTAAAGGTTATTGCATCCACCACAAAAGAATATTATATCTTTTCATAATCAATGCCAGGACTTAACGAAAAACTTCACATTTTTATTCTGCTTTTGCAAAACTACTTCAATTGCACCCTCACTGGCTTTATGCCTTTAGATATTTGGACTATTGGTCCAAAAACTCCACGAATTTAATTGTACTTGAGTTGCGTCTTTCTATTTTGATCAATTTATTCCATATCTATATTTCTGAATAGATTTATTCTAGATCCCCCTTTTATTTCATTATTTTAATAATAATATTCCAGGCAAAATCATTATCGACCACTTTTATTATTCAATTCCACATTTTCTCGAATTGACATAACTTATCGAGATCTCTTATTTTCATTACTTTAAAAATCAGTTTTAGGTACTTGAATCTCTTCTGAAGTTTTATGTATTAGTTATGTCTCAGGTCTTGTAACAGCCCAAATTTGGGGCTAGTCGGAATTGTGGTTTCAGGACCACAAATTCGACTAGAAAAAATTTTGTTTTCATTATATTTTTATGGTCTAAGATTTCAAAAAATGAATTCATGAAAATTTCGTTCGAAAATTTTGACGTGTGGGCACTCAATTTAGTGAAAAAGACTAAATTGTAAAAAGTGCAAAAGTTGAGTTCTATATTTAGAGGTGTCCAATTGTTGTGAAATTTTAAATTGGAGGTCTTTATATGATAATTAGACCACTGGTTAAGTTTTTGCACAAAAATGGGTATGGTTAGGCATGTTTCCAAAGTTTTTCATTAAGGGCATTTTGGTCATTTAGTTATTAAAATGAATTAAAAACAAATTAAAAGCCAATTTTTGTCCATCTTCAACCCCTAGGCCAAAAATTGCATGGAGAAACCATGGCTAGGGTTTTTCAAGCTTCCAAGATCGATTGTAAGTCAGTTTTATCCCCGTTTTTTAATGATTTTTACATTTTTGAAATCCTTGTAACAAGATTTACCTATTTTTACCATTGTTTTGAACTAGGGTTTGTGTTTAAAAATTTACCCATGAATGATATGCATGTATTTTGATGTTTTATGGAAGAATATGAATGTTTGGAGTGTGATAAATGATTTGTACTAAGTAATTTTCGATGAAAATGCCTAAAAGGATTAATTTGTAAAAGTTATAAAATATGTCACAAGTGTGTGAATAAGTGAGTATTGTGGACTGCTATAGTTATGAAAATGGTTCGGCTAGGCCTAAAATGCAAGAAAATTGAATAAAAATTATTTTACGAGCCTAGGGGCAAAATCGTAATTTTGTGAAAATTTAGGGGCAAAAACGTAATTTTTCCAAAGTATGCTTTTTGGACTGGAATGAATAGTGTTAATGTTATATAAGTTAAATGTATTGTTATAAATCAAGAAAGACGGGAAATTGAAATTGATCGATAAAAAGAAAAGTGAGAAAAAGTGAAAAATTCCCGAATGAACCTTTGGAATAAAAAGGGATACGAATGAACTGACAGAAATGATCACATGTGTGGCACGGATTGTGTGTAGGCCACTATATAAAGTGAAAGTGATGGTCACGTGTGTAGTACTATGTGCAGGCTACTACGTGTACCGGAATGATAGGTCGCATGTGTAGTACTATGTGCAGGCTACTACGTGTCTCAGATGGTAATGGTCACATGTATAGTACTATGTGCAGGCTACTATGTGAACCGAACATCATTTATTAGTAAGGTAGTTGCTATGTGTTGATTCCACCGAACATCATTGATTAATAAGGTGGTTACTATGTGCTGAATCCACCGAGTATCTGTTATTATTCCGAAGTGTTCAATGGGAAATTGACTAAGTGTAATTGAATAATGAATATAGGTGTGGAATTGAATTGAATATCGACTTAGAAATGGAAAAGTGAATTTTGAATTGAATTGTGATTGAAAGTGAAAAAGTGAAATTATGAAAGAGTACATTTAGCAATAAAACAGTTTAGACAGAACAATTGTCTGATTTTGAAAAATCACCAAAAATGGTGATGATTGAATTAGAGGCTTAATAATATATGAAATTGAAGCTGAATGAGTCTATTTTAAGGTAAAAGAAACAGAGCAAGAAAAGAGTTATATATTTTGAGATATTTGAAGTTTAGTTAGATAGAGTCAGAATGAGTTTGGAATCCCCTATTCCAACTTTGGAATATTGTAAAAATTGTACAAAAATAATTATGGGATAAAGTTTATATGTTTAGAATACTCAGTAAATCTATTTTCAAGAGAAACAAACAGAAACAATATCTAAATTCTGTACAATGTGATAAATAATTTTTAGTGAAGAGAGGTCAGAACTATCGAGCAGTGGAACATGAGAAAATTTAAAGAATAAACTGTACTATTTGGCTAGACCAAAAATTCTAAAAATTTTATGGTAAGAGGATATATGAATCTAGTTTTGGGGAAAATTAACAGTCCTTAATTTGGAGCTCTGTAACTTTAGGTAAAAATAATTTAGTGACTTTGACTCAAAGAGATAGTTTTAAGTATACATGTAAGTGAATAGTGAAACTATAGAAAATGTTATTTCTAAGAGTGTTATGTACATTAAGGGTGTGGAATGGAGAGGAGGAGAAGGAAAATTGGAAGACCATATGAATGATTTGTGTATAATTTGCCATATGCTCGATTATACTCGATAAACGATTGAAAAGAAATGATGTTTATAATTGTGCATTATTAGTTATGGTTAAAGTTCATGTGAGAAATTAAAGTTTCATGGTATGTGTATGTGGTATACTTGGTATATGATTTGGTTTGTAGTAATGTCAAAAATGGTTTATGAATTAACTTATGTTGATAAGTTTGATACATAAATAAATGTGGTGCTTATCCATGCTTGTAATGCTTATACTATATGTTTATTTGGCTATCATGTTTGGTGTGTATGCTTAGGCTTTGTCCAAGTTGTGGTTGGATTACGCCACATGAAATTTATAATGTTATGCATTAAGATGGTAAATGCCTAGATGGAAATATGCTTGTGATCATAAAAGGGTGGTAAGGTTTAAAGTTTGTAATATTTATTAAAATGGTTTATAAATACATCTAACAATTAACTTGTAATGAATTATACTAATTGAACTTCTAGTTCAAACTACTCTCCCCCTGACTTATCACAAGTTATTATTTCTCTCCCCCTAATGTCGGGAAAACCATCTAATAAAAATTGTAATAACAAATCATGTCACAATTGAATCTCGAATACATTCAAAACATCTAATATTATAAAGAAACTTGTAATTAATATACACTCCAAACTTTCTTTGAGGATTGACCCATATTTGTACGTTGTGGTGGAGCAATTGGAACATATCCGCAGATACAAAAATTCAAAGATGAGAAATATTTAGCTCTTGGCCAAAAACCAATTGTAATGGGGAGTATATATAACTTATTGGCTTGATGCGTAAAATGCGTAAATCAACATAATCTCATGTTGAAATAGGAAATTTAGTTGTCATAAGTAATGGTGTTCAATCAATAATTTCTCTAAACAATTATGCGCAAACATTTACAAAAGTTTTTTAAACACAATTAATAAAAGATTGAGATATAAACTCACCAGTATTAGCAAGATGAATTGTCTTAATTGCATGATTTGAAATTAATTATTTGAACAAGTAATCTTGCAAACAACAGTGACAAATTGATAACACATATGTGATTATTTTGTAGATGCATCTACCAAAATCATATAATATCAAAACCATCCATATGGTGGATGAATGGACCCATATTAAAGACATTAAATCTCAACTTTAGCTAGTGAGTTTCTAATAATCAATTTTAATTGAGAACAAGCAACATATGAGAATTATTTTAAATTAAAGAATCTCCTGGTTCTTTAATGAATGTTCATATGAATTCTTAATGAATTTTCGCATCATATATGATCCAGGATGATCTAACTAGTCATTCCAAGTAGTAAATGCATTTGTATTAGTAAACTTCTTGTTTACTTTAACATGTGTTTCAATTGTGCTAAATTGATAATTTTACTATCATTCTTTTTACTTTGTATCCACATATAAGTACTATTCGACATTTACTACTGGAAATGTCTAAATCAATGTGAATATTATAATGTCATTAAGTCAATGAATAAATATATTCCAAACAATTATATGCAATATTTGCGTTAGGGAATATGCCAAAATCTTCAAATATCTAAAAAATTTGCAACTTCAAGTGCATCCAACCATAACGAGCTTTAGATAGAATTATAATATTTTATTGCTCATAATTAGATATTTCACAGTCAAATATTTTGCTTCCAACCTCTTAATTGAGATGGTGACAAAAGAAGATCACAAAGATTATAAAATAAATATAAATTAATAACTCAATCCTCTCTTTATCATCCTTTGAAATAGATATTTATAGCAGTAGGATTAATATGAAATATAGTATTTTCTCATTCACAATCTGAATATAAGATCCATTTTAAATATATTTTACAACCAATGGATTAGCCATCACAAGATATTACTATATTAGCTCTTCTAGAGCTTTCGACTAATTTTTACTATAAAATATTGGAATAATATTTGTTTGTTTTAGTACCTAATAAGATAAATATTTTTTATCTATAATGATGAATTTATTACTACATTCTCATATCATTTCTCAAAGGATATTAATAGAAACAAAATATTTAGGTATATGCCACATATGTTGCTAATAATATTTCATATCACATTGATAACATAAGTTATCTTTACCCTTTGAAGAGTTATCTTGAGAACTCTCATTGTTCTCTTATTTATTATTATGTTCCCACTTTTAGTGGTCTATGATTTTATCTTTTATTTTCTTTATGTTTGCATTCGCTCGGGAATTCAATAAATCTAGTATGATAGACTTCTAAATGCCTCCATTGATTCTTTATTTCATAATCACCATCACAAACAATGCGTGATTTCAAATCAAAATCTATCTATTCATGTTGTCATGATTAGTCTCCAATAAAATCCTCAATTACAACAACAATCATGATCTCTATATTTTCATTTTCATAATTGTTATGTCTTGTTACATTCACTTTAGGAATAAAGCAAAACTAGTGGGAAAAATTTCATAGTTTTTAATTAGTAACTTATTATTTTGCTTAGTCACTAAAAGGTATGAGATGTTTGAAAATCTTGTTAAAATCATTTTCACAATATTGCTACTGCAGAAGCACATTAGATATTTCAATCATATAGTGTAATGTATTCCTTGGGAATATATATAATACAAATACATGAGTATCTCATAGTATTTATATATATGGTTTTAATGTAAAACACATGAAGGTTTTATTCAACATATATCTTCTTTATCTGAAAAACAATATTATATTTTATAAAATTTTGCATCACAAAGAGCTAAAATATAAAAGCCCTTAAAGAGCTTTTTACGTTTGATGCAATATTAGCTCTTCAGAGCATACAATCATTTTATTGTATAACCTTAATGAATGCTTAATTTATTTTAAATAAAATTTTATTTATTCTTATAAAAATAAAATAAATAGGTATAAATAAAACATATATTAAACGTAACAAATAATAAATTCATCTCACTAATAAATCATTGTGGTTAGATAATTTATTTTATATATCATAACACAACAAAATACAAAATATTATAATGTCAAATTAAAATAATTTTACACCTATAAAGGTTTAAACACAAATATTTTCTAACTTCCACCTCTTATGACATAATTTCAATTCAAATTTTACAATGATATGAAATTATTAGAGACAGGTGAATATCTCAAAGTTCATGACAAGTAAGTATTTTTATTCACATTCGCAATAATCATATATCTTAACCAAAATCAAAATTAAACCAATCAATTCTATTAAAATGAAAAAAATATTTATCTCAACATAAAAATCCCAATAATTAAATGCAAGAAGGATTTTATAAATTCATAGAGATATGGATAGTGAATTATATAAATTGAACTTTTTAACAGAAACCAAATCAAATTTCAAAAGAAGTTGATTAGATTGACTTACGTTACCATGGATTAGAAGTAGTGATTATAAACATCCTTTGTAATGAAAAAAAAGAGATCATCCCCAAGCAAATATCAAAAACCAAACTTTGAAAGTGAATCTTACTTCTCGATTTCATATAGATAACGGTATCAAATCTTTCACCACCCTTAAGAGCAAAAGATAAAATGAGTTAATCAAGATAATGATAATGTATAATGAAAGAAGAATGAAAAATGATAATCAAATATGAAACATTAAATAAAATAAACTTCCTGTAAAAACTTTGCATCTTACTGCCAAAGATATTGAAAATCATGAAGGATAAATTTGATCGTCGATAAAAGGAACTATCACTTTGAGCAAGATCGTGCTGATAACATGTTATAAATTAAAGAGAGATGGAGAGAATAAAGAACAAAGAAAATATGAAAGCAATAAATGATGTACTTTATCGATCAAAAGGTATCAATGCAGAGTCTCTATTTATAGGCATAAGAAGTATAAAATAAGTAGAGATCTAATTCTAATAACTATTAGAATTTAGAATTTAAAGTATATTAAAACTTTATATTGATCATGACGGATATCCACTTAATAAGATATTCATAACAAATTATAGTTTTAATATAAACTAGGCTTTGTATTTAAAAATAATTAAGTGTTAAATATAAATAAATTATTTGATAAATATAACTTTAAATTTATAAAATATTAAATATCTAAAAATATATAAAATAAAATTCATAACAAAAACATTTATAACCACATCCTAACTAATAATAAAATTAATTAATTTAAATTATTATGATTTAATAAATTGATGATAAACTGAATGCATTTTCTAGTACTAAGTAACCCTAATTTATTTATCCTTTTCAATGCTTTATCACTTTAAAAAAGCTCGATTAAATGCTTCTATTAATTGTTATAAAACACATTTAATAAATTAAACTTTCAAAAAAATTCAATGCATATTCTTTAATCAAACAGCACACAAAACCTATCCATGCTACTCAAGGGTTTCCTTTTTAGTCAACAGAATTGTAACACTACTTACCTGATCCAATAACAAATCCGAGCAAAAGATGTTTCATGTAAGTATATAATTATCTTTTGAAATCACATTCATACACTTGATTTATAATATCTTTAATATACAATTATACTTTATATTTACACTATCAAACCTAAGTACATGTCATCTCTAAAGTCCAAATTTTATATATATACTAAAAAGAATTTGGTCTTATAGTTTGGATTAGTGATGTGATCCAAGTAGAAGTAACAATCCAGTTGAAGAAGTAGTTCACGTACCTTCAATCTACTTTCACGTACATGTTTAAAGAATCATGTTAAGCTATGTGAATAACTTAGTATGTACTCAACTAAATTAAATCTTATCATATATATATCAATTTAATTAATTTTAATAATATTTATTCACACAAATTTCTTTCACTAATATACTTACACTTTTAATTTATTTCAAAACAAAAATCATTTAAATTAAATTTATAATTTATATTTTCACTTTAACATATTAAAAGTTCTTTCTCAATTCTCAAATTTAACAAAATCACTTAACACTTAATTCACATATATTTTTGAAGCACATATATCATTGTAACACTTTCATCATTATATCACTGTAACACTTTCATCACTATAACACTTAAATAAATGATATTTTGATACTTTTGCAGAGATCTAGGCCAAACACGAACTCTCGACCTATAATAGAACTTTGATAACGAGAACTTAAGGAAATATATGGGAAACCCATTAAACACATCACATATCCCAATACTCCTATTCTAATCCCTTCCGAGCCCCCCGCACCACCAGCTCAGTTCTTATCCGAACCCCTAGCTCCTCTCTACTCCATAATCACTTCACATATAAAAAATATCACTTTATCCACAATTATAAATTTCACAATTACATTGAATCCCATAAACACATACACTATATTTTCATTTCCCATAGTCACTTTGTTTACAATTCATAAAAACACAAACATTACATATACTCACAACAGTTAACACATTAAATTTCTTTTCACTTTCATGTAGCACTTGACTTCATATAACACTTCACTTAAATATTTGATTTCACAATTTAAGCATACATAATAACTTTTGAATATTTTACAATTTAGTCCATTGATTCATGAAAATTCAATAATCATTATTATATCACTCTACACTTTATTTACTATCGCTAACACTTCATTTAAATCCTTTTATTATAATATTTATTCACATGTCGAATTTTACACAATATTCAATTTAGTCCTCTCTACAACAGTTTCACTACACTATATCATTCACTTTGCAACTAAACTTTAATTAGTATCTTCAATCCACTTTAATAAACATCATATTAGATGCATACTTAAACATCTTATTTAAAATAAACAAACTTAAATTCAATTAAGTACTTACCTATTCTCTTCACTTGAACTTAACATTTCTCTTTTCAACATTTATCTTTAATGGGTTATGAATCTCATTGTTGCATACCCAACAATAGATACATGCTATGTCATACAGAAGTTGTATACCCAACATGCTAGTTTTCAGCTCTATTACCAATTGAATTTAGGCTTTTAATATATCAATTCACCTATTTCGATAAATTTTATCCCATGGTTACCATTATATCTTCCACAATGAAAATGACCATTACACATACTAGTAATGATAAGATAATGTGTCCTAGATAAATGACCCCTACGTAGGTTACATTCCCATAATCCATATAATGTTAACTAGAGGATATCATTTACTCTTTTTATCAAGCTATGATTTCAATATTATCAGTGAATTCATATCATGCATAAGTCATGTACCTAACAAACCAACCTTCGGCCCACTACCATGAGAGAACATATTTTCAATACATTAAAGCTCATGAGTTACATACACATGATCATCCACTTACTCATGATTTAGGCAAGTCACACCAAAATGTCATGAGTGAATGAATGTATACATAGATTTACGATAAATTCAACTTGGGTTTTGTCTAATGTATTGTTTTCCCAAATAGTCACATTTATGTGTCCATTTTTGGGGGTCAATCCAGCTCCGGTAGCCAAGACAAGTTATCTCCCCATTTGGACTTATAGATGACATAATAATCCTTTATTATTAAATTATTTTCTCAATCCGAGACTGCGGACTCTAGAAAATTTAAATTATCTACTAATGTAAGTTGTCTTTTCACATTATAATAATAGTTAAACCTTAGGTAATCATGTAACGACTTGGTTACTAGTGGTGTAAAAAAATGCAGTTTTGAAACCTCATTATCATAATCTGAGTCCGTAAATATAAAATAGGAATATTTAAGGAGTTATTATGAAAATATATTAAAGTTCGATTAAGTAATTTTGTAAAAATATGATTAATTAAAGCTTAGGGACTAAATTGTAAAACTCCAATTATTATTACATTTTAATTAAGATAAAGCTTGGGGACTTAAATTGCAAATATCCAAATGATCAAAATAGCTATTAAACCAATGTTGTTCATAAGTTAGTGGAATTTCATTGAAATCCACTCATCTTGATTAGTGAAATTCATTAAAGAATTAAGTATATTTTAATAGATAAAATTAAATTAATTAATTTTTACTCTAAGTATATAAGCTAAAATTAGTGGAAATGAAAGCATAATTTCCTTCATTTCTTCTCACGTTGTCAAAAACAAAGAAAAACAAAGAAGAAAAATCTAAGGCATTTCTACATTCGACCATTTAAAAATCAAGTAAGATTTCAAGCTATTTTCTTTAATTTTTATAGATTAATGATCATGGTAGCTTGATTTAGCTAGCCCATGTATCAATTTTTCAATTGTTTAATTTTAACAAACTATTATTAAAGAGAAATTGATGAGTTAGGCTTGAATTTGATAGATATTAAGCTTAGATCAAGAAAATACTAGATTATAAAACTAATTTAGCTTGTTAGTTAACTTAGTAACATTAGGGACCAAAATGAATAAATTGAAAACCTATCAAGAGATTATGTTATAAATAGAAAATATGAGGTCCCTAATGAAAGAATGTGAAATTAGATTTTGATCCGAAACTAGATACTAAAAGATATGCTTATCTCGAATTTAGGGACTAAATTGAATAAAATGTAAAATATGCTTAACCTTATAATTGAATGTGATTTGGATAAATTCTGATATTGTTCCTTTATTAATTATCGATCGTTGCTAAAGAAGACGTCGAGCTATCAATAGGGAAAACAAAAGCAAGAGTTGCCAACGTGTGACACGAGATTTTAGTTTTATTTTCATATTCATGTCATATTAGTATAATTTAGTGGGGACATGATGTGTAAGATCAGAATGGACTGAAATATGCTATATGATATGAAATATTTGTGTGTTGATGATGAATATAAATTAGAGTATGAAATTGAATGTGAAATTAGATGTGAATTGGAATGAAATGGGATTGGTGATTGATATGTGCTAATATAGTGTATTAAAATGATAATATGAATGATTACAGGGTATGAAAATGCAAATGTGACCAATTACAAGGTATGATATATAAATGTGAATGGTACAGGGTATGAATATGTTAATATATGTGATTGATTCCTATGTGAACTTAGTAAATGGTCAGGATACGATTGACATGCCAGTATGGTCATTTGCGCTATTGTACTAAATATTGATGATATGGAGATTATCATAAGTTATATCGAGATCCAACATCTATTGTGAATCACTGAGTATTATTTGTCTCAATGGAGGCTTTGGTGTAGTAGAAGATGTATTTGTATATATACATTGACGCCTACGGTGCTTTGGTGTGGTGTAGTTATGCTCATAGAAGCTACCTTGGTGTGTTGTAGTTCATCTATCTATCGAAGTCCATTTTGTTAACAGATCGGGTTTGGAAAATGTAACAGAAAATAGGTTTAAAGAAAAACTAGAGAATAAAACTTTTTTCCAAAACAAGAACTTGGTTGTGCTATCTAAAGTCATAAACACTTGAATCAAAATTTGTACCTTCTGATTCATCTAGGATAAACATTTCGATCGAGTAGTCTTCTTCGCTATCCTCAAGCTCATGTTTGCTAAGTGTGGGCTTGCTTCGAATCAAAATTTTTTTTCAAATATTACTAGTGGGCCAACTTTATAATTTCACTAAACTTTTGGGTTCAAGTTGAAAATATAAAAAAATATCTCTAGAAATTTTCTAAAATAGTTTCTTCAAAGAATTTTCTCTCTACAACTTTTCTTCAATTCAAGTGTATGAGAATAATGACCCAGACTCTATTTATACAAGCAGAGTTCAACTAGAATTAGAATTAATCATATTAACATTAAATTAATAAAATATTATCAAGATAAATGTTAAAT
The DNA here is from genome assembly GCF_025698545.1 of Gossypium raimondii. Taxonomy (NCBI): domain Eukaryota; kingdom Viridiplantae; phylum Streptophyta; class Magnoliopsida; order Malvales; family Malvaceae; genus Gossypium; species Gossypium raimondii. The sequence goes on along the minus strand of NC_068572.1, from coordinate 18,118,784 downwards.
TAAATTTAATATCTCATATTAATATAAAATTAATAAAATATTATCTAGATAAATATTAAATTCATTAAAACAATATTATCTTTGGAAAAGTTTATTTGAAATCAAGTTACCCAGTAGAGTCCTATTAGGAGTATAATTTTTCCATTGCTTTACCTTTGAAGAACCACCGCTACTGACCATCTGTCAACTTTCAGATCGCCAATGTGGTAGTTGTCGTGCCTGGTGGTGCCATAGTTGGTGCAAGTTCCCCCCGGCACCCCGAATTGTTATCGTTTTACCCGAATGGGTTGGGCCGATTTGGCTGCTACTGGTTCGATCCTGTTCGGTCCGGCCATTAGTTGGACTGTCAATCCAGTTTCATACAAAAGGCTTGGTTCAAACAATTTTTGGGTTTCATTCTCGGGTTTTGGTTCTCAGGTTCAATTGTTGATATTGGGTTCAATTTTCAATTTCAATTACCCATTAGGCCAGTAGTTTTGACTTGAAAATTATTTTCTAAAAATATCATATTTATTTTAATTAATTTGATTAATTCATTTCTACTTGATCAAAATTAGTTTTTCCAAAAATCATTGAGATTTTCCAAATTAATATTTCAAGAAAATTCTTTAATTAAATTCTCTAATTCAAGAATTCACACAACCACCTAATTTAATTCAAAATCGAATAAATTAACTCAATTAAATTATTTCCAATGTCATATAATTGTCTTTTATTCTAATTCGGTCAGGTCGAGCTTTTGTTGAGCTAGTGAAGGGACCAATCAGATATATACAAGTAGACTTGAGTAATTGCAATTATGACTAGAAGCATTGTTCCAATAAATTGCAATTTACTTAATCATGGAGTTAGTCCACAAGAAGTACCATGATTGAAAACTCCTTACTGTATACTCTTTACAAGAGCAATTCATCCAATTGTTTTTTCCAATGACCTTGTCATGTGTGTGTTACCTTCATATGATATCCTTGATTCATTTGAGTTAAATTTGTTCACTCAATACAATCCTATTTTATCTCATTGTCACCATTGTGTCTTCTTAATGATTAATATGATCACTATCAACTAATGACTATCATAAATTGTTTGTTTGATAACAAGCAACTGGTGGTCACGTTTCATATTTATCAATCCACACAATGCCAATGAGAGGATATCATTGGCTCTTTAACCATGCTATGAATTCCATTTTTGCTAGTGAAATTATGCCATACACAAGTCATGTACCCAACATACCAGCTATTGAATTGATCATCCTTAGAGCACAAGCCTCAATTATATCAAAGAAAATGAGTTACATAAACATGGTCAGTGACTAACTTAGGATTTAGGTAAGTTACACCATGAACATCACAAGTGAATTAATTCACAAACGGATTTAGAATTAATTAAACTTAGGTTCAGTTCAATGCATCAATCTTCTAATGAGTACATTTATGTCACTACCTATGGAGTCAACTACTTCGATAGCCAATACTAGTCATCCCCCTAACTGGAATTATAGACGACATAACAATCCTTCTGAGCATTTGACTCAAATGGTCACTCTGATTCTTTTACGAGTTTATGAAATTGTTTGGATTATCTATTGAAGTAAGTTATCTTTCTCGCAATGTAAACATTCTTATAGTGCCACTTATCATTAGTTTGAACTTAGACAATCAATGAACTAACAGTTGCTTGTCATAATTTTGCCATGCATGCAAAACATACAAGACAGAAGCATAGAAGATATAATATTGAAATGTTAAATAACTTTATTTATTCATCATTCAAATACATGAAAAATAGTTACATGTTTACTATAATATGGACACATTTCCCAACAATCTCTCATTTTCCCTAGTGAAGTAAATGTGATGTTTTGCATTCTCATATCCTCAACGTGTTTATCAAAGATCCTAGTTACAAGAGTCTTAGTAAACAAATCAACAAGGTTATCGTTAGAAGTTACTTTCACTACATCTACTATTTATTTGTACTACTGTCTCTTGTATCAAGTGATATTTCCAGTCAATGTGTTTGGTGCTCTTATGATTCTTATTTCCTTAGAATTAACTATTGCAGCATTGTTATCACAAAACAGTATTATAGCTTTTTCTATACTAGGAATGACTTCATGTTTGGTTAAGAACTTTCAAAGCCATATCAGTTCTTTCATTGTCTCAGAAGCAACTACATATTCGGCCTCCATAGTCAAGTCAGCACTGCAAGTTTGATTTACACTTCTCTATATTATGGCTCCACCGCCTAGGACAAATGCACTTCTTGATGTCGATTTCCTCAAATCTTTACAGGTTTGGAAGTCTGAGTTTGTATATCCAAAAAGAGTAAAGTTATCCCCATTATACACAAACATAAAATCCCTAGTTCTTTTAAGACACCTTAATATATGATTTACAACTTGCCAATGCTTGAAACCATGATTCACCGTATATCAACTAACTATTCCTACTGCGAAACATATATGTGGACGTGTGCAGAGCATTACATACATAAGGCTTCCCACAACCGAAACGTATGGAACCTTACTCATATGCTTTCTTTCGCTGTCTTAGGACAACCATCGAAAGAAAGATGTAAGCCTGATGCAATCGGCTGAGCTCCTGGCTTTGCATCTGTCATTTTGAACCGTTCCAATACCTTATTTATGTATAAAGCTTGCGAAAAAGCTATCGTTTTATTCTTTTGATCCCTAAGGATTTGAATTCCAAGAATATAACTATCTTGACCCAAGTCCTTTATGCTAAATTGATAAGTTAACCACAGTTTAACCAATGACAATTCTCCTACATCGTTTTTGATAAGTAGAATATCATTGCCATACAGAATGAGGAAGACCACCTTTTTGTCCTTTATACGCTTATAATACAAGGTTCATCAGTTTTTTTATCAAACCCAAAATTCTTGATTATTTGATAAAATATTTTATTCTATGAGTAAGACGCTTGCTGAAGTCCATATATGGTTCGTAGTAGTTTGTAAACTTTCTAGTCCTTTCCTTTGACAACATAACTAGTGGGTTAAGCCATATAAATGGTCTCATTAAGATAGTTTTTCAATAATTTTATTTTGAAATCCATTTGTCAGATCTCGTAATCGAGAGTAGACGTAATGGATAAGACTATGTGGATACACTTGAGCATGGCTGCTGGAGAGAAAGTCTCATCATAATTGATTCCTTCTTTCTGTGTGTAGTCTTCCCTACAAGTTTAGCAGTATGCATTTCCACTTTTCCTTTCATATTTATCTTTCTTGTTGTTGATCCACTTACACCTTATTGATTTAATCCCAACTGGTAAGTCTACAAGTTCCCGCACCGTATTGGATTTCATAAAATCCATATTGGCATCAATGACCTACCTCCAAAGCTTGAATCAACATCCTGCATAGTCTCCTCATAAGTGAGTGGATCATCATCTTCATGATTGACTTAGAAATTATAAATACTACCATCATAGATGAAGAAATTTGGTTTCTTAGAAACTCCCTTACTATGATGGATTCCCTTTATGTTATTGATGATTTGTATATCTTTCTATAACTTTCTCGAGAATTGAACTTGGTGATTGCTTTACAAATCTCTAAAGTTCCTCAAGTACAACTTTACTTATAGGCTTAAAGTTATCCATAGAGCTTTCCTCAAATAAAGTAGCATGATTAGAAACTTTAATTGTATTATCCTTCGGATTGTAGAATAATCCACCCTTTCTTCCTTTCGAATATCCTACAAACATTTGTAATTTTTTCCATGCATCTAACTTCTTTACATCCTTATCTAGAACGTGGGTTGGACAACCCCATATACTAAATTGATTTTGAGTGGATTTCTTTCCATGCAACAGTTGATAAGGTGTCTTACAAGCAAACTTGGTTCGCACATCTTTTAGAATATAGTAAGCTATTTGTATCGCATATCCCTAGAAGGAAGTAGGGAGTTGTGAACAACTTAACATTGAATGAACCATGTCAAGCAATGTTCTATTCCTTCTCTCAGCTAAGCCATTCAACTGTGGAGTGTCCAACGCAGTCAATTGGGATAAAATCATATTCTCTATGAGGTATCCTAAGAACTCATGGCACAAGTATTCCCCACCTCAGTTAAACTGAAGATTCATTATGGATAAATCTAATTTCTTTTCCACTTCTGCAGGAAACTCTCCAAATTTATCAAAGGTTTCACTTTTGCGATGAATTAGATACACATATCCATATCGAAAATAGTTGTCGATAAAATTCATGTAATAATCATAACCTCATCAGGCACTAATGCTTATGGGACCATATTCATTAGTGTGCACAAGTTTTAAGGGTTGTTGACCCTTGTACCTTTCGCATGAAAAGACCTCTTAGTCATTTTACCTTTCAAGCAAGATTCATATAGTGGAAGACTAACTTCCTTAAGTATACTTAAGGGACCATCTTTCACGAGCCTAGTGATTCCTTCTTGGTTAATATGACCAAGTCTTAATTACCATAGGTACCACTCATTAAAGTGAGAATTTTTAAGCTTTTTATTCACCATTTCAGCTTGAAGCATTGAGTAGTGTTTTGGTTTGATAAAATAGAGATTATTTTCCATCCATTACAAATCAAAGAACGATTTTTGTGAATATCAATATCTTTATTGAATGTTACAGAATAACCATCATTAAATAAACATGCTATAAAAATTAAATTCCTCTTAAGGCGAGGTACATAAAACAAGTCCTTTAAAAATATCTTCCTAAAATTATCAAAATGTAAAATAAATTCACCCATTGCTTCGGCTGAAACATAGCTCCCATCTCCGGTCCATAACAAGAGGCTCTTGTCACGCAGACTTGTCATTTCGCCAAATCCTTGTAAAGAAACACACATATGGTTAGTGGCTCCAAAATCAGTAACCCAATTGCCAATTGATTCTTCCACTAAGAAAGATTCAACCAAAAAGAGTTTCATACCTATTCCCTTTTCGGCTAGGTAAACCTTATACTCAATTCAATTTGATCTAAAGTATCATTTCTATTGTAGAATAAACATTTGACCTTTTTAGGATCTTTTGACGCCTTAGTCTTCTTCCTATCCACATGAGGTGGAACTGAAGACTTGGTTGGTTTCTTCTTTCTCTTAGCCTTTTGCTTCCTCTTAGAGGACGAGGGGCAAACAACTAAGTTTCCATCAGGTTTCACTTGAACTAACTTAACACCGTTTAGCATCAACTCATAGGATTATAATTCCTTTTTGAGCTACGTCAAGGTAAGCACCTTGTTCCCCAAGTTGTAAGCAGCCCTAAAGCCAGCAAACTCCTTGGTCAAGCATTTGAACACCATTTTATTTTGAGTGTTTGCATCTAGTTCATCCCCATTGTCTTCCCCGCTTCCAGAAAGAATCCCATAAGCCTAATCATATGCTTTTTGACCGAAGTACTAGGTTTCTGCTAGGAGTTCATCAAATTTGTAATAGTGGATTGCCTAGCCAATGTATCAAGAATGTACGTCTTGTATTAAAACCTTGAATAACATTTTTCTGTTGCTACAATCATTCTCACATCCATGGATGATTTTGCCTTGGGGTCCAATGATTAACTAGTAAGAACATGGGTTACGTCCAATCAATTAATGAATATTTATTCTCAAGACTCCACACAAACCAACGATCGTTTAATGTTTGGTCGTCATCTCTAACTTAAACACCATTTCTTGGGAAACTAAGTAATAAGACACGATCTTTAGTGTGTAACCATTGAATCAACACCTATCATGAACATGATTTTGTTTGTGTGTCATCTTGGGACAATCTTAGTGAGAATCATGCATGACTAGTTGCCCTTAAAAGGAGATTATAACACCCCAGATTTGGCGAATCCAAAAAAGAAGGTGCGTAGAGATGAATTTTAACTATTTTGGCGTGTAATAGTAGTATAATCTGTCAATTGACAGACTTTTGGTGAACTAAAGTTGGCGCATTGACTATCCGCGTATAGAAATGCATAGGGATTTTATCTCAGAATATTCCTCAAATGAAGAACGAATACGACAAGCGAAGAGTAAACCTTGCGAAGGTTACCTCCAAAGGTATAGTATACTTAATTTGCTTAAGCACTATGCTAAGCAAGTTTTTTAACGAGATTTGGTTTTTAGCCACCTAAATTGACTAGTGATATAACATTTGTATAGAATTCTCTTTTATATTTCTTCCGATTCTTGTAGGACATTTGAAGGACAATTTTTATATCTAGTCGACACTTGTCAAGATCCACTAAGAGAAATTTGAGTATATATATTATATGAATGGAACACTGAGATGGAATTCTTCCTTCTATTATACATTCAGGTTCTTCTTTTTGAACCCAAATGTTTTCTTCTTCTTTATTAGATGGGGAGCTAAGGTTTTTAGGATTGATCAGTAGATATTTCAATCTCCTGATAAGTCTGATAGCTCTGCATGTTATGATTCCAAAAGAGTAAGGATGTTAAGAAGCATAAATACAATAGGGAGTAAATAGAAGGCCCTGTATGGAGGTTGTATGTACTTGATATATGGGTAAACTGTCTATAATCGGGGTTTAAATTATAATTTCATGTTCTGTCAAGCAATTTTTGTTGCTGGTTCGAGAATGATGTTTGAGTTTGAAACTCCAAGCTACAGTATAGATGAGTATCAGGTGAGTCTTTATCTTGATTTATGTAACTTAATTTATATTGGAAATTCGTATTTTAATATTATCATGGATAATTGGTAAGTGTGTGAAACATGGTAATGTTGTTGCATGTTCAAAATTTAGGTAAATGAGTTAGGGTATGAATAATATAATCTATGATGTAAATGCATGTGACATCAGGTGTGGAAAGGTGCATTTTGTTAAGAGAATATAAACTAGTCTTGTATGAAAATGAATCTGAGTAAGTGGGTTCTGTGTTGGATGAGTAAACATCCATTTGTGATGTCTTCGGTAGGGCAGATACATTGTTAATCGGATAGGCAAATCATGGTGATAGTAAGGATACTCATGGTGTAGCCTCGGGTGAGATATAAACCAGACTGGGAGAACACGACATGAGAATGTGTAAGACCATGTGACTAAAAACCCATGGCGTTGTATGAAAATAATAAGTACCCATGGTGATGCCTCAAGTGAGATGTAGACTAGTTTGGCAGATCACAACATGAAAATATATGTACAAGGCCATGAGGGATAACCTCATGGCATCCTTTGAGATAGTCTAATAGGACAACAAACACGTAATTCTTCGTGACACCTTTTTGGCGTATTCTATGAAGCCTGCGTGGCATATTCTGTAAAGGTTTTGTGGTGTATTTTGTGAAGCCTATGTGGCGTATTTGATGATATCTATATGATTATTTTTGTAATGTCCTTTAAATGAAGTCTGGTAAAAATTTTTGTGTTGTGATTTGGGTGAGCTTTGAAATTTCTCCACTAAATGATGTTATAATGAAGATCTAGTAAGTGTGTAAATATCTCTATTGGTTAGTCTTATGGAAAAATTTGAATATAACTAAGGGATATTTTTGGAAGATTTTCCAATAGTGTTATCTCAACGGTGAATCTGCGATTTTAGTCAATCAGTATAGGAAATTTGGCATATTCGTAGTTATGAGTAGTAAGTGTTCATCAGACCGAGTTTGTAACAACCTGTTTTCAGTGGTGTCCAAAATAATGGTTTCGAGACCATGATTCTGGCAAACGATTTAGTATTTTACTATTTATTTAATAATTATCGGTATTTATTTGATTAGTATTAAAATTTGGTGAAGAAATATTAATGTTTAGATAGTTAAGTAAGTAAAAAGGACTAAATCATAAAAGAAGCAAAAGATGGTTTCTATTAGTTAAATGGGTTAAATAGCTATGGAAATGTAAGTTAATGGACTTATTAGGTAAAAATACCATATTCTTAGTTAGTGGATGATATTGATTTTGTTTTGGTGCAATTTTATAGGTTTTTAAAAGTTAATTTGGTAATTAGGTAAATTAAAAATTAAACAAAAGAGGAGAAAACAATTACCATCGTCTTCTTCTTTTTGTTTTTTGTCCAAAATAGAAAAACCATAGCCACAATTGAGAAGCTTTTGGCCAAGCCACTTTTGCAAGAATGTGAGTAATTTCGATCTCACTTTTAATTATCCTTATGTTTTTGTTATTGTTTCACCTTAATTTAGCTAGCCTGGGGGTCAATTTGTAAGACTGTTAAAGGTTTAGGGACTTGCCTTGAGTGATTTATATGTTTTTGTGAATTGTTTTGATAGAATCATGAATTTAATGGTCAAATATAATGTATTTTGTTAGGTGATTTTTGGTAATTTTATTGTTTAGGGACTTAATTGTGAAAATAGTAAAATTTCATGTAAACATTGTGAAATGATGATAAGTATGGGCTATAATGGGTCTCTATGAAAATCAGCTAACGTGAATTCTAATGAATTGTGGTTAAATTGCAAGTTTCGAGTTTAGGGACTAAATTGCATAATGATTAAAATGTTGGGGGTAATTTATAAATATCATTGAAAGGGCTTATTGGCTTAATAATAATCAATTGAGATCTTTGAGTGCATTTATTGTATGGAAATTCTCATTTAGATCAAGAAACAACTCAATCAAACGTTAATCGCGAAAAAGGTAAGGTAGCAGAATAAACGTTGGTTTTGTGTTCGTGACGTATCTATTTAGGTAAGTTTGTGTTTCAATTAAAGTATTCATTTGATTTCAAGATATGAATTGATACCTATAATTACATATCTATGAATTGAATATTGAATTACTTGATTTGAGAAAAGGGAAAGACCATGATTGAAAGATATCATGATATTACACTTGAAAAGGAAAAGACCATGGTTGAAAGATACTATGGTATGATTTTTGGATTGTGTAAGACCTTGGTTGAAAGATACCATGGCATCCTCGAAACAATGGAAATGTTGAAAAGGATATCAATGCAATGGCTATTATGTCTATGTCTAAGGTTTGTCTTGTCAATAAGAACTTATGAATACAGAAGTTAGATTTGCGATCATGTATGTCTTACGCAAAGAAAATTTATTAATTAATTTATCTTTACATATAATGACTTACTAAGCTTATGATGCATACGTATCATGTTTTTCTTCAGGTTTTGTGAAGCCTAGTATATCGGAAGTTCAAGTTGGAGCATACACGCTATCGGTCTCTTACTTTGGTAGATATTTTGAGTTATGTTGGATGTTGATTATGAATGGCATGTATTACGACTTTTGGTATGCTTGTCCATGTTGTTTAGGTTTGGTACTTGATTTTTTAATATCTTATGGTTATTTATATAGGTTTGGTAACTTGATCTAATGAATTGGTTGCAAATACTTTAGGCCTTTGCTTAATGCTTGTGATGATGTATAAAAATATAAGTTGTTTAAAGTATGGATTGAAATGGGATATTTGTGTAGTTCTAATTATATTTATTTAAGGTGATAGTTTGAGTTGGAATTTTAGGATTCTTGGAAATAGACTTAAAAGGTAGGGTTGGATGGAAATTAAGCTATGTGATTATTTTGCTCAAGATGAATCTAATTAGAAATTAGTTTGATGCTTGATAAGTGCTTGATTTGGTTTATAAATTGTGGTGTAAATGAGGGCAGACTAGTTAGACACCTTGGTTGATAGATTTTTGGCATGTTTTGATGTATTTGAATATGTTAAATCATATGAAAGTATTTTGAATTGGTTTGGTTTGGTGCCCAGGCAATTGGGTTTGATTTGGTTTCCATTAGGGGTAATTTGTGAAGTACACGGCTTGGAACATATGCTGTCACACGACCGTGTGCCATACATGGCCGTGTGTCATTTAAATTTTAATATGTGACCAAATTTTGAATATACACACAGTTTGGCACACGGCTGTGTGACTAAACTTCGAATGCATACACAGTTTCACACACGACCTGTGATCCGGTAGTGTGACCTTATTTCAAATACCCACATAGGTTGGGACATAACCATGTGTCCGATATTTTGATTTGAACCTGGTTGGCCACACATCCATGTTATCAAGCCACACAACCTAAGCTATGTCACACAGACTGGTCACATAGCCTTGTGACCCCTGTTTTCAAAATTTTACATTTTCCAAAATTTTTTTGTTTTATTTCAAAATGATCCCTAGATGTTCCCGAACCAATTTTAGGGCCCCGTAGGCCCATTTTAAGGCCCATAATTGTATTTTATGTTATAAATGAAATTTTTATATGAATGTTAGAATTTAAATTGAATAAATGTTTTGTTTGAACTTAAATGTTTTGAATTGTACTGTGACACTTCGTAACCCTAATCTGATAATGGAGATAGGTTAGGGATGTTACATTTAGTGGTATTAGAGCTATGGTTTAGTCAATTCTTAGACTAAACGTAGTAAGTATAGAGTCTAGAAATACATGTCATTATATAACCTGTGATAGTGTGATGTCTCCTGACTTGAAAATTTTTATCTTGTAATTGATATAGATCAAATATGACGTCTGAACATAATTGAGCGAATTCTGATGAGGAATAGAGTAATATACCAACTTCGATTCACGATACAGTTCATAGCGAGCTTATTTCTGGTGGCCAAGGAAGTGAAGCATGTGAAGCTTTCTTAAATATGATGTCTAAATGGTTTAATGACTTTATGAGAACTAATCTGATGGCTCAACGACCTCTGTCTACTCCCCTATATCAACCAATTCCCCCTATTCCACAAGGTACAAAAGAAGTATGTGTTAACAAGCCTCCTGTTGATAAAATTCACAAATACAGGGCTAAAGAATTTTGTGGTAAGGTTGAGGACGATCTAGAAAAGGCTAAATTCTTGTTAGAATTATGGTACCGAAAGATTGTGTAAATTGGGATTTCTTTCAAATATGTTAGCCAACGATATCTCGATAAGAAGCGGAAAGAGTTCCTTGAACTAAAGCAAGGCCATAAAACTATAGCTGAATATGAGAGGGCGTTCGTCAGGCTTAGTAAGTATGTTCGGGAATGTATTCCATCAGAAGTCGTTATGTGCACCCGATTTGAAAAGGGCTTGAATGAAGACATCCAATTGCTTGTCGGGATTCTGAAGTTGAAAGAATTTGTTGTGTTAGTAGACAGAGCACAGAAAGTGGAAGATATTAGCAAAAAAAAATAAAAAGGCAGATTCAGAGGTTTAGGACTCAAGTAAAAAAAACTGGAAAAATCATCCTCCTCTAATTCAAAGAAGATAAAATAATTTCACAGCCGTATGTCAACTTCATCCGAATTTTCTAGGAGAGATATTGGGAAACAAGCTAGCTCGAGATCTTAGGTTTCCCTAGCATCTAGTGTTGGCAGTGTTCATAACGCAAACAAGCCATATTGTCAACATTGTGGCAAGAAACATTTTGAAGAGTCTGGGGCAAAGGAAGAGTCATGTTTTAAATGTGGCTCATTCGACCACTTTCTCTGAGATTGCCCAAACATATCCGACAGAGATATAGCTCAAAATGTTTAATCAAGGAATGCACCTCCTAAAGGTATGCCACCAAAGAATAGTGGAAATGCAGGAGTTAGTCAAAGTGGCACAAAAGACACTGTAGTTTGATCTGAGGCATGCACACTAGCTAGAGCTTATGCGATTCGAGCTCAGGAAGAAGCTTCAGCACTTGATGTGATTGCCGCTACATTTTCTCTTTTTAATGTTACTATTTATGGTTTGATTGGCCCAGGGTCAACACATTCATTTATATGCACTACATTAGTAACAGATAAGAAAATACTAGTAGAGTCAACTGATTTTGTAGTCAAAGTAACTAATATGTTAGGTCAATATGTGTTAGTTGATAAAGTTTTAGAAACCGTCCCTTGAAAATTTGGGATTACAAATTTTTGGCTAATTTGATGTTATTGTCATTTAATGAATTTCATGTGATTGTTGGCATGGATTGGTTGAATTTACACGATGCGATTGTGAACTATAGATGAAAGCAAATTAAATTAAAATCTTAGAACGGCAAAACAATCGGCGTTGAATCAGATGGATTTGTTAATGCCACTAATATTATTTCTGCTTTGACGGATCAAAAATTTGTCCGAAAAGGGTGCGAGGCATATTTAGCATATATTCTAGATACCAGAGCTTCAGAAACGAAGTTGGAATTAGTTATGATTATTTGTGATTTTGCGTATGTATTCCTATAAGAGTTGCCAGGGTTACCGCCGGTTAGGGAAGTTGAATTTTCTATTGAATTAGTATCAGGAACTTCTACGATTTCGATTGCTCCGTATAGAATGGCACTAGTAGAATTAAAATAATTAAAAGCACAGTGGCAAAAGTTGACAAAGAGAGGTTTTGTTTGGCCTAGCATTTTTCCCTAGGGCGTGTCTGTGTTATTTTTTAAGAAAAAGATGGATTGATGCGGTTGTGTATTGATTATCGACAGCTTAATGAAGTCACAATCAAGAACAAGTATTCATTGTCTCGTATTGATGATTTATTTAATTAGCTGAAAGATGGGACCTTATTTTCAAAGATTGATCTCCACTCTGGATATTATCAGCTTCGGGTTAAAGATTTAGATGTGCTGAAAATAACTTTGAGAACCAGGTATGGATATTATGAATTTTTGGTTATGCTGTTTGGTTTAACGAACACCTTACTTTGTTTATGGATTTGATGAACATAATATTTTGGTTGTATTTAGACAAGTTTTTGGTTGTTTTCATACATGATATTTTTATTTATTCCCAAGATGAAATTGAGCATGCCTAGAACTTGAGATTAATATTGCAGACTTTGCGTGATAAACAACTATTTGCAAAATTTAGCAAGTGTGGGTTCTGGCTTTCAAAAGATGGATTTTTAGTTCACGTAGTATAAGTTGATAGCATACGAGTAGATCCGAGTAAAATATCAACTATTTTGGACTGGAAGTCACCGAAAAACGTTACTAAAATTAGATGTTTTTGGGGTCTAGCTGACTGCCACCGGGTGTACTAACGTCTAGAGTGTTAATACTGTAATAAAATATAAAATTACGAAGCGGTATACGAGTCGAATTGTAATATAGTTTTACAACAGAGTAAGTGAGTACTCCGAGGATCATACCCAAGGGAGGCAAGTGCTAAATGAATTTCAACCTAAACACTGAAAGATCTAATTAGTACTTTAAATTAGTTATAGTACGAAAACATAAAATATATGATTTTTAGGGTTTTTATAATAAAAATAAAATAATATAAAAAGGTAAAATTTCAAGAGAAAGAGAAGTAGAATAACTCAAATCTTATTATGGGTGATTAGCTTGCTTCGGTAATCCCCAACAACTGTCATTCCTGGTTCCTCGTCAATCAACTAGTCACTACCCTAGCAGGATCTTTTGATCTTCCAGTAACATAATGAGATAACAAAGACTACTTATCTTTTGACCTCACAGTCCAGACTTCTTTGGGGTAATGGTGTTCACGGATGGGCCATACAAATTTTGGGTTAATTCCCACCTTGATGACTTCCCAGGGTTGTCAAGCCTAGGGTTTATTTCACGTTCTTCCTTTCCCAAACAACTGATCCATTGAGTAACCCTACAAAACAATTAACAAATCATACCTCCACTCGCAAATCCACCATACAAGGATTAGTTTCTCATGGCTTGCATAGACAATATAACATTGATGTAAAAAGACAACATATCAAACAAATCGACAATATAAAGTTTGCGGAAAAGCTTGATTATTTTAAGATTAAACGTGAATCCGCAGAAGTTGATTGTCTTCACAATTTGGATTTCCTAAAAGAAAACAAAGGAAAAAATAAAACTAAAACCTAAGAAAAGAGAAAATTAAAATTGAATTTAAAGGCAGAATTCTAGCCTAAGTGAATCGTGTCCTTTACATGTGAGAAAGGAGCCTATTTATTGATTCTACGTGGTCATCGTCCTTAACACTAGGTTAGATGACGTTTTCGAGCTTTATGTTTGGTTGTGTAGACCAAAATGCCCCTGTTTCATTTTTAATTTCTACTCCAGAATTGATGTCACGACACACCAAGACTTGTGTCGAAACATCATAGTCATTATACTCCTCTTGAGCTATCTTCAGGGGTATGTCGTGACACCCTCAGGCTGTGTCGCGACATTGAAGGCAGTCTTGAGATTTCTCCATTCTGCTCCCTATATTGCAACATCGAACATCCTGTGTTGCGATGTAGTGACTAATATCAATTTAGTATGCCTTCTAAAGGTCTCCTACACACTCACAAAGTGCATTAGCTCACCCTTAGGCCTCATTTGCCCCCTAAGGTTAATAAAAGATTCAATTTCAACATTTTATTCACTTATTAAAAGCGTAAGAAAACATAATTCAAACCTACTGAAAATGCTTGTTTTCAAGCTCCTAAAGTGCGTTAATTAGTTTACTTTGCTACACCGAATTACGACAATTCAAACTCCCCCACACTTAAGACATTGCCTGTCTTAAGCAACATAGACATAAACAAGGAATAAAAACGATGACCCTTTGTAAACTCAAAATTATATAGGATTTTTCTCGTAATTTTTACCACCTGTTTACTTAAAAATAATATTAATCTTTAGTATTTGTTAATTAATTAAGTGAATTTTTCTTAAATGTTAAGAATGGACATTAATTTATAAAGTATGCAAATTTGTGCTTTTCTTTATATGATTTTGTGTATCAAATTAAAGTATTTCATGTTATTTATTAATATGTTAAATTTACTTATGCAGTGGGACCATGGAGTTGAGTTTACTATAATGTTGCATGGACATGAGCTTTATTCTCATGTGTTGGATGATAAGACCAAGCTTAATGGGTCATCAAGAGGCCACTTTGACCCAATAAAAAAAAGATGATACATGTTGGTCAAGTCTACAAGCTAGTTGGGTCATTAACCATCCAGTTCAAGAGAAGAGAGGCCCAATTCGACAATCACAATTGGTTAGTCAGGATATCAATTTTGGGACAATTATTTGAAGGTACTTAAACTTGTAAGAACATTGGAAATCGCCACAAAATATTTTCTTGAGAAACCGTCCACCCCTTGAATGATTCAAGCATGATTTCACGCTTGAATCAAGCAACCAAACCACCTTCTCTTCCACATATCATGGCCGACCATAGGAGGGAGAAATCTAAGGGATTGTTGCTGTTATTTTTAGTAAACTCTCCCACCTACTTCAAATAAAAATAACACACCTATCTCACCTTTTCAAGCATCTTTTGCTCGTCCCTTCATCCCTTCATCCCTCATTTTCTTAATATTCTTCATTCACTCTCTTGCTCTCTTTATCCACCACACCAGTCATTCTATTTTCCCTTAGTTTTTAGCTAGCAAAAGCATTGAAGAGATCATCTCTTGGTCGGTCACCTTGAAGAGCCATTAGTAAAGGTGAATAAGAAGAGTAGAGGAAAATACCTTTAATTAGAGTATGCAAAACTACCGACTTGAAATAGAGTTTATTCTTCCCTTACTTGTTTTAAATTAATTATGTTTGCAGTGTGTTTTGTGATCTTAACATCAACAATGGTATCTTAAATCTATTCAGCTAGGTTAATTGAATTAATTCAATGAGGTTTGCTTGATTCATGTTTAAAGTGTTTGTGCCTCAGTCGATCATGTTTTCAATTAAATTCAAGTATGTATTTCATTCATACGTGATTGGATGCAACGCAAAAACAACCAAAATGCAATGCAAACACAACAAAAAAAATGAAACAAGTCAGTACATTTCATACAAAGCTAGAATACACAAAAAGAAATAATAAATAGAACATCTATTCGAGTGACCACTAAAGGTTTGATATGGTTCTACCTAAGGTAGGTTCTTTAGGGCTCATTATATGCTTTCGGTTCTAAAACAATGGAATTTGAACCAGCATATTCCTCAATCTTCACCCATTATAGGCTCATACAAACTGAGTTGAGTTCAGGGGAATACATTCCCCAATGGCTGTACGGAGATGAAGACCTCACGAAGACATATGTACGGATGTATTCCGAAAGCGATCCACTATCCTATACGGAGGTGAAGACCTCACAAAGGAATAGCTTCCCACTCTAGGGTAAAATGGAATGATTATGCCATGCAATATATGCGAAAATATACTAAGAGAAACTCGAACCAATAAAGCAGACATACTGAATCATTGTGTAACCCGAGATAACAAAGACATTATTTACCACTAAAATAAAACATGCAGTATGGAATACAAGGAAGGGATTGTCAATTTAAACCAAATTATCAATTTTCGACAAAAAGACCAAAAAGTAATCAAATCTAAGCTTGACTTTCTTATTTGTCCCAAGTGGATTCGTCAAGCTGTCAAAACCTTTTCTGAAATCGACTTTTATTTTAAAAACGAAAATGGAGTCGCCACCAATCCTTTATTATTTATGTGTGATTGGATCACCTCAAAACTCAGTCATTTTAATAAAAAGTTAGATTTACTAAAATGGTAATATTCGGTCTTATAAATCCAAAAAATAGGTTCGGGAATCGATTATGTATAAGGAAGGATTATCACCCTCATAACACCCAAAACGGTACCTAGTTGATTACTTGATGTTTTTATGTCGGAAGCTGAAAATTTTGAATTGATATTAAAATATGATTCCTCTTTGCATGATTTTTTTTAATTAAAATTACTTAACTAAATTAATTTTTACGAAAAGGCCTTATTTCGAGTTAGTCGAGAAGAAAAGATCATGCCCCGTAAGTTAGGACACGATACGTTGAATCCTCGAAAATAAGAATAATCACCATTTGATCCTTACTTAAATGTCGTTTTTATTTTTTAAATAGGATATTCGATTACTTCGGTTTTAGAAAGAGACCATACTCCATAAGTTAGGAGCACGGCTCTTCAAATCCCAAAAATAATGAACATTTCCTCAGTTTTAAATATTTCCTATATGTTAGCTAGAATAAACGTAATTTTTAAAACAATATACTTTCTAATTTGTTTAGGCTTAATAAAATGGATAAATATATTCTAACATGGTACATGGCTTGGTGATTATCAAAATAAAGTAAAATAGTAGTGAGTGGGGGAAAACGTTAAAAGGTTTACCTTGAGAAAGAAAGAAAGAAAATGAAGTAAACACTGCGAGTATGTATAATAAAAGTCATTCAAAACCGATAATTGTAGGCCAACCAAGGACCATGACAACCAGCCATCAAGGCCCTTCGAGGCAAGAATCTAACTCAAGGCCAAACACGAAAAACTTCAATTCAAACTTATCTCGATGACATATGGAGAGTTATATTAGAATTTGCTCAACGCGTATGTAGTAACCCCGTTTTACTTAAAACCCATGCAACCTTCATTCCCAAAGTGGTATGATGCTAATGCTCAATGCGAGTACCATGCAGGAATAATGAGACACTTGATTGAGAACTGCACAGCATTCAAGAAGTTGATCGAAAGGTTAATCAAGATAGGGATTGTAAGGTTTGATAATCCCTTAGGACCTAATGTAGCAAGAAATTTGTTACCCAATCATTCTAACTAAGGGGTAAATGCGATAATCGAGAGTGTAGGTAAGAGGACAAAAACTGATGTTGTGGAGGTGAAATTCCAAGTAAATTGGGTTTGGAAAAAAATGATAGACGTTGGATTAATCATTCAAGATTTAGAGGAGATGCCCAAAGGAGTGGGGAGCTACTGTGAGTTCCACGCTAAAGAAGGTCAAGAGATCCAGGAGTGCACCGAATTTAGAGCTCTAGTGCAAAGTCTGATGGATAATAAATAATTGGAATTCTTTGAAGATGTCAAGGGCTAAAAAGGGAGGAGATGTTTACGCCTCAGAGGAAGGATCACTGGAGAAAGTTTACGAGGTTAACCACCCAGTGGTGATTATTTCCCAGCTGAGAAGAAATGAAGTGGGAGCATAAGCTATGCCAAGAATCATAACTCAAAAACCCATGGATTTTCCCTACAAGGATAGTAAAAGGGTTCCATGGAATTATGATTGCAACGTGATGATCCTGAAAGAGGAGAACTCAGTTGGCACTTTAGAAGGGGGTTAGGATATTGGTTTCTTCACGCGCAGTGGGAGGCTTTATGACCTTGCAAATGTAAGAACAAAATCCCTTAAGGAAAAAACCCTGGCAGTTGAGCATAAGAAAGAAAAAATGGCTAGACTTAAATCACCTATCCATGAGCCAGTAACTGAGAATGAGGCTAAGGAATTGTTGAAGTTCTTGAAATATAGCGATTATAGTGTAGTAGAATAACTACACTAACAATCATCTCGAATATCAGTATTAGCCTTGCTTCTGAGCTCAAAGACACATCGTAATGCATTGATGAAGGTGTTAAATGAAACTTATGTCACTAGTAATATCTCTGTAAACAAGCTAGATCGTTTAGTTAACAATCTGAGTGCCGATAATTTCATCTTCTTCAATGATGATGAAATATCTCTAGGGGGCATGTGATCCACAAAGGCTCTACACATCACTACCCGCTGCAAAGGATATATATTTCCAGGAGTGTTAATCGATAATGGATTCGCGCTATACGTCTTGCCTTTATCCACACTAAATAGGTTGCCATTAGATAGCTCTCACATGAAGGCATGCCATAATATAGTGAGAGCATTCGATTGTACAGAAAGGAAGGTGATGGGGAGGATTGAAATACCGCTCTAATTGGTCTGAACACATATGAGGTAGAATTTTTGGTAATGGATATCAAACCCTCCTATAACTGCTTGTAGCGTAGGCCTTAGATTCATTCGGCTGGAGTAGTGTCGTCGTCATTGCACCAAAAACTAAAGTTGGTAACAGAGGGTCGACTGGTAATAATAAACGCTGAAGATGATATAATTGCATCCGTAACTAGTGACGCACCATACATAGGAGAAGACAAAGAGGTAATAAAATGTTCCTTTCGATCACTGAAATTTGTTAATACAACTTTCATTGTTGAAGGAAACAAGATCCTAGTGCCAAAAATATCTAAAACCACGAGGATGGGTCTACAGTTGACGGTAGGGAAATAAGCCTTACTTAGAAGAGGGCTTTGGAAAATATCTATAAGAAAGGGTCAATACACCTATGCTGATGGACAAACAAGACCAATTTAGCTTAGGGTACAAGCTAGATGCGAGATAGAAGAAGAAAGAATTGGAACAGCAGTAAGAAAGAAGAAGAGCACGACTAAGTGGGGGAGAGGTCAAATGGGAATCGATGATCTTTCCCCATATATCTAAAACAGTCGTGTCAAGAGAAATCATTTATCCTGAACAAAAAATGGTAAAAAAAGAGAGCCCATTAACTAAAACTGCAGAAGGAATGTTGGAAAACTTGAGCATCAATGCCATATCTAAAGAAGGAATTAGGGAAGAAAACCTATTAGGCCTTTGTCCTTATATCCCTGGAAGTGTTGTAAAAAATTGGACTGCAGAAGAGATCCCTGTAATTTTTAGAACTATTTCAGAGTAATGTTCAAAACACACTTATTGCTCTAAGCCTGGGAGCAATAAGAATCCTTTTGTGAAAAGCGCACATGTCCACTATTTTTATTTCAATAGAATGATGCATCCTTTTGTCCCATTTGGAAAATATTCTTCCATTTTTTCACTTCATTCATACTCATATCACATAGATGACCATTCTAAAACTTATTTGTTCTTTGGGTCTTCTTTTATTCCTATAACAAGTTTCCGAATATCAATGATACTGACACTGCTACTAACTCAGAGTCTCCTTTTGAGCAGGATATGTGTCCAGAGTAACCTCAAGACTTTGAAGATGATTGAGATTGTAACTTATCTCCTGATTTGTTAAGGATTGTAGAACAAGATGAGAAATAGATCCTACCTCACAAAGAGTCGGTGGAAATTGTGAGCTTAGCAGACAAACAATAAACGAAAGAGGTGAAGATCAGAGCTTGCATCACTGAAGAGACAAAGCAAGACCTCATTGAGTTACTCTAAGAATTTGAAGATATCTTCCCATATAGGAATAATACAAGTCGATTCAATAGAAACTTTAAAGGATAAGGCCCGACGTCCTGTTGAAAATAAAAGAAGGGGTCAAGAAATAATTTGACGCTGGTTTCCTACAAGTGGTTAAATACTCAGAGTGGGTAGCCAATATAGTCCTCGTCCCTAAGAAAGATGGGAAAGTACGAATGTGTGTAGACTACAGGTATTTAAACAAAGCAAGCCCGAAGGAAAATTTCTCGTATCCTCACATCGATACCTTAGTCGACAACACGGTAGGTTATTCACTGTTCTCCTTCATGGATGGCTTCTCTAGATACAACTAGATAAAGATGCATCCTGAAGACATGGAAAAGACCACATTCGTAACAATGTGGGGAACATATTTCTATAAATTGATGCTAATCGGACTAAAAAATATGGGAGCAACATATCAAAGAGCCATGGTAACTTTGTTTCATGATATGATGCACAAAGAAATCAAAGTTTATATCGATGAAATAATTGAAAAATCATGAACAGAAAAGGAGCATGTGAAAGTCTTGAGGAGATTATTTTAAGGTTGAGAAAATTCTAGCTAAAGTTGAATCCAGCAAAATGTACCTTCGGGGCCATGTCGGGAAAATTGCTACGATTTGTAGTCAACGAGAAAGGGATCAAGATCGACCCAGTTAAAGTTAAGGCTATACAGGAGTTGCCTCTACTGCGCACTCAAAAAGAGGTTTGAGGTTTCTTAAAGAGATTAAATTACATCGCCTGGTTCATTTCACAAATAACCGAGAAATGCAACCCCATTTTTCTCCTCCTTAAGAAACATAATCCAGGTGTATGAGATGAGGAATACCAGAAGACCCTTTGACAAGGTCAAACATTACTTGTCCAATGCCCTAGTGTTGATGCCATCTAGCCCAAATAAGCCATTGATACTGTACTTGGAAGTATTTGGGAATTCTATGGGATGCGTGCTTGGCCAACATGATGAGTCAGGGAGGAAAGAAAGAGCGATATATTAACTCAATAAGAAATTTACTAAATGTGAGACAAGATACTCGCTAATTGAGAAGTTGCCTTGCGCCTTAATCTAAACCTGGAGACTGAGACAATACATGTTGTACCATACAACTTTGCTCATCTTAAAAATGGATCCTTTAAAGTACATGATGGAGTCGACTGTATTGAATGGAAGAATTGCTCGATGGAAAATTCTGCTAACCAATTTTTATATAATCTATGTAAACCAAAAGGTAGTAAAGGGAGTGCAATTGCAGACTTCTTAGCTAGTAGAGCTCTAGATTATTATGAGCCTTTAAATTTTGATTTCTCAAATAAGGATTTGTTGTATGTTACAACCACTAAAGAAGGTAGTCCAGAAGAACATCCTTGGAAGCTAAATTTTGACGGGGCCTCAAACGCCATCGGTAACGGAATTGGGGCAGTCCTGGTATCCCCAGACAGAGATCATTATCCTTTTACCAATAAACTTGATTTTGATTGCACAAATAACATGGCAGAATAAGAAGCATGCATCATGGGTATCCATTTAGCCATAGAATGCAAGATCAAGGTACCAGAGGTATAGGGATTCTGCACTAGTGATCTATCAACTCAAAGGTGAATGGGAGATGAGAGATCCCAAGTTGATCGATTATTGACGGCTGGTCCTTGAGTTAATTAAGCACTTTGATGACATCACCTTCTGATACCTCCCGCGAGATGAAAATCAGATGACCGACGCCTTGGCTACCTTAGCTTTCATGGTTAAAGTAAACAAACAAGAGGATGTAAAACCTATCCAGATGAGTATTTATGAGGCTCCAGCCCATTCTTACAACATCTAGGAAGAAGAAAAAGATGGTCACCCTTGGTACCACGATATACTGCAATATGTAAAGAATTGTGAATACCTTGAGTAGGCAACCGAGAATGATAAAAGAACACTAAGGAGATTGGCTAATGACTATGTCTTAGATAGGGAGATCCTGTACAAAAGAAGAAAGGATCAGGTGTTACTAAGATGTGATGATGCTGTCGAGGCTAGGAAAATCCTAGAAGAAGTCTATGAAGGTGTTTGCGGAACACATGCTAATGGTTTTATGATGGCCAGGAAAGTCATCAGATTTGGATATTATTGGTCCTCTATGGATGGGGATTGTATCAATTATTCCAAGAGGCGTCATAAATGTCAAATTTATGGAGATAAAATTCATGTGCCTCTATCGCCTCTTCATGTTATGACTTTTTCATGGCCTTTCTGTATGTGGGACATGGATGTCATTGGACTAATCTTTCCAAAAGCTTCTAATGGGCATTGATTCATCTTTATGGTCATCAATTACTTCACCAAGTGGGTAGAGGCCGCTTCTTATGCTAATGTCACGAAATCAGTAGTTAGTAAATTCTTGAAGAAATAGATCATATGTTGATATGAAGTGCTAGAAAGGTTCATATCTGACAAAGCATTAAATTTAAACAACAACACAATATCAAAAGTTTACAATCAATTCAAGATCAAAAATCACAACTCGTCACCATATCGCCCAAAAATTAATGGTACAGTGAAGGCACCAAATAAGAACATTAAGAAGATTATGGGGAAAATGACAGGGACTTATAAAGATTAGGATAAGAAATTATCATTTTCCCTCTATGCTTATCAAACGTCTGTTAAAATCTCTATCGGGGCAACGCCGTTCTTATTGGTTTGTGGAATAGAGGCGGTTTTGCCCATTGAAGTCGAGATTCCTTCTCTTTGAGTTTTATTAGAGTTGAAGTTAGATGAAACAAAATGGATCCAATCTCGATATGATCAATTGAACTTGATCAAAGAGAAGAGGTTAAATGCAATCTATCATGGTCAGATGTACCAAAAATGGATGATGCAAGCTTATGATAAAAAAGTTTACCCTAGAGAATCCCATAAGGGGGACCTTGTATTGCAAAACATCATGCCCATACAAAAAGACTTCAGAAAAAAATTGATACCGAATTGGGAAGGACCTTATGTGTTAAAGAAAGCTTTTTCTAGAGGAGCATTGATTCTCACCGAGATGGATGGAAAAAACTTGCCCAATCCCGCGAATTCGAATTTAGTCAAGAAATACTTTACCTAAATAAAAAGGGAAAGGCCAAGGTGAAAACTCACAAAGGGCGCCTTGAGGCTAAAGGGGTTTTGAGTCAAAAACCCGGGAAACGGCAGCTCAAATTTGGATCAAAGATTGAGCACGTGGTAGTCGTGTCTTCTTAGAAGGAGAAACGCTGCATCTTGGGACATCAACAAAGTACTTTAAACCTCTTAGATACATATCAAGTTCAAAATGATCCTCAAGAAGTTTGTGCAGAGAAGCTCATAATGTGATATTTGGGGCATCTAATTTCATTTTACTCACTTTGTGTTTTAGAAATGTTTGCTATTTTGATTAATCTTTTTATTTCAAGCTTTGCTCCCAATAAATTTCAATCTTGTCCATTGTTACGACCTTTTTCAAGCATTTTTACATTAAAATAATGATTAACAGACTAGAAATATTCAAGTAAGAGGATTTCTGCATATTCCTCTGAAAGGTTTCTAAATAGTACAATGACCTAAAATAAGACCACTAGTTAAAACTAACCAAATCTAAGGGTTGGAAATATCTGGGATTGGATCGTCTAAATTTTTATTACTTATTCGGGTTTCCTGTCAAAGATACCGTATCTGAACAAGAAGGCATGATAACACATCAGTGATAGAACGTTGACGAACAATGAGAAATGTCAGTCTAAGCACTAAAAAGGGGATTATTCTAAAAAATGTCATTTTGCATTCATACAAATGTCATTCATATACATCTGGTTAGGAGCATTTGATTTGTTCTGATCATAACATCCTAATCACTTGGCATAAAATATAGGCCTATGAAATGGATTTTACAGGTCCTAATCCTCAGAGAACTGGAACGACGGAAATGTGCAAGTGTACACAATCACAACAAGTAATAAAGTGATAAGTGAATGTCGAGTTATCGTACCCATAGGGACTGTGAAAAGAATTATTTATGAATGCTATTTAAAACACTTTGGTGAAGAAAAATATTTTGTTTGAAGGGATTGATTAAAAACTAAGATTTTAACTAAAATAAACTAAATAAAAAAATCTCAAATGCACAATTTCTAAATCGATTTTAATCAAGATGACATAATTATGTTAGATTAATTACATTTCTTAACTTAGAATTATTAAACTCATGTTTATATTGTTACGAATAAATTCACGGCAACTCGGTAATTTACTAACTAATGAACATACTCACTTACCAAAATCCATTTATCTCTTGACTATATTCATATGTCAATTCAACCGATTAAACAAATCTTAATAGGCAAATATGTTATTGCACATAAGTACTTATTAAATCGAAATAATCTCTTGTACACATACCTATGTCAATTCAAACAATTACCTCGACTTAATAAGCACATAAAAGGCTATGTGAGGTAACAAAGTATCCTTACCTTGAAACAATTTAATCACAATAATCTTGCAAGTTATGTAAGGCAAATGTATCGTCAGATACCATTGCTAATCTAACCCTTAGCTACCTTAGATGATTAAACATGTACTGATTATGTACTGTGTCCATTAATTACAATTTCAATCCATTTAAATAATTAATTCATTAGTTACCTAACAATTGTAATACAAGAATAACTTAGTCATGATTTTACTTAATCAAGCATCTTACCGAGGCCTATAACAACATAAACACAATTTTCATAATTTTAACAAACGAAATGCAATAAACCTAACATGAAGTAAATTAAAGCTAAATTGATTAAATTAAACATTCCAACAACATAAATATTCATAGATATGTTCAGCATAACAACAACAAAAATTAAAGAGATAGGGAACAAGAATCAAATTCGGTGTTTTTCCATGGCTTGACTAGTTGCTCCGTTCTTCGTTCTCTGTTGTCCTGGTCAACCAAGGCTACTATGAACACTTAATAGCTGCTCCAAATAGCTGATGAATGCCCCTTTCCCAAGAGGAGAAATTGGCAAGAGAGCAAGGGAATTTTGGAATGGAAAAGAAAAGAGAAAGTGGAGAGAAGAAAGGAAAGATGTGAATGTTTTAGGTGTGTTTCTAAAATGACCAGCCTAAGGGGTTTTATAGCTGAGGATGGCTGCTAAAAATAGCTAAAATTATCAGCCAAAGAGCCCTCTCTTGGCTGGCCATACATGTGGCAAGGTTGATAGTTTTAACTTTGCTAATTTAGGCTTGGGGAAAATCTATAAAGCTACCAATTGTGGAGGGGTTTGAATGCAACTTGAACAAGCCTTCAAGGGCCTCTTTACAAGCTTAAATATTCAGCTAATAAGCTAATTTGGGTCAGCTCTTGGGACGGTTCTTGGACTGTCCATTTCTTGGTCGGTTTGGTTCACTCGGTTCAGTTCAATTGGACTACTTTTTCATTATTAATTAATAATATTTTATTAACCCAAATTAAATTGGATATAAATTAAAATTAATTATATTATGAATTAATACATATAATTTTGGACCGTCTTAGGCTGAAATTTAGTTCACCTCGATACTCCAAATTGCTTCTCAGTTTTGTACTTCTAGCAATGTCTGCCGAGCCATTTTTTTCCCTTTATGCAAGTCTATCGAAAATAACCAAAATTCATAAAAATTAATTATAAAATTAACTAAAATTCAACATGTTCATATTTTAAGTGAATTTTAATTATTTTGTAAAAATTAACTATTTTTCGACAAGAATTTTATCGAAACTGTATGATTTTAAGTTAAAAAGGGTATGTAAAAAAGTGTAAATTTTCGTGTTTCAAACAACGGTGTAACAGATCATTGAAACCACAGATCTTAGAGCCTAGAAGTTGCAATGGGTCGAATTAAATCTACCATAGCAAATCTTATCTCCCTGAAGTTGCAGGGGAGCAGATTGAAGCTACAAATCCTATACCCTTCAAGTTGCAGTGGGTTGGATTTAATCTACTATAGTGAATCTTACCTCCCTGAAGTTGCAGTGGAGCAAATTGAAGCTACAAATCCTATACCCCTGAAGTTTTAGTGGGTTGGATTGGATCTACCATAGCAAATCTTATCTCCCTGAAGTTGCAGTGGAGCAAGATGAAGCTACAAATCTATTACCCCTGAAGTCGCAGTGGGTCAGATCTAATTTAACATAATGAATCTTATCTCTCTGAAGTTGTAGTGGAGCAAGATGAAGCTATAATTCCTATAACCCTGAAGTTACAATGGGTTAAAATAAAGCTACAACTACAAATCCTACACCCCTGAAATTGCAGTGGGTTGGATTGAATTTACTATAGAGCATCTTATCTCCTTGAAATTACAGTGGAGCAAGATAAGCTACAACTCCTATATCCCTGAAGTTACAGTGGATCAGATTCAAACTATAATTCTTATACCCTTGAAGTTTCAGTGGGTTGGAATGAAGCTACAACAACAACTCTTGTCTGCTTGAAGTTGCAATGGAGCAAGATGAAGCCGTGATACTAAATCATGCCTTCCTAAAGTTGTAGTGAAACAGATATAGTAAAGTAGAGTAACCAATATACTAAAAGAATGGGTTACTTGAAAAAGAAAAAACACTAGAGAAGTCAAGATTCAGCAAGACCGGAAGAATTGGTCCTCTTTTAAGGTCTTTGCTCCAATCCCGTTACACGACAATGAGCAAAGACAGGTAGTTGTAGTGGCCCGAATTCATCTTTCCCAAACTAAAACCAAAAATAAATAAATAAAATAAAAATTCTAATAATATTAAGCTCATTTACCAAAAAAATCACAAGCCCAATTTACCCTAACCCAAATCTTCTAACCTAAAAACCTTAAAAGCCCAAGCCCAAAAAACCCTAGTCGTCATTGCTCCTTACCATGTCAACGGATACGATGCCCGAGGACTGCCCCTCCTTGCCATCATTTCACTAAAATGGCAAGGCGCGGCTCCCCAACGCTGTTGACCTTGTCACGGATACCTGTAAAGAAGAAAAAATAAAAGGAACAAAGAAAAGAAGAAAGAAACGACATAAAACGTAAAAGAAAAGAAATCAAATAATATGTAATCAGGCTATAAAAGCGACACTAATGGATGTAATTTTGGAGAAAAAAAATACAAAACAAGATTTGAAATAGAAAGAACAAAGAAAACGTTAAAAACGGTAGTTAATTTTCTTTTTATTTTTGAAAAAATCATAATAATAAAAAAAGAGAAGTTCATCTCTTACCGGTTGTTTCGCCCTCTGTCGCTGTCGAATACCGTCTCTGGCCCCAAATACCTCAAAACTCACTAGTGTTTTACCGAGGATTCGACAAACGTGGCAACGTCGAAAGTTTTTTTTGTTTTTTTTCTTCCTTTTTTTGAGTTTAGAAGGCTTTCGTCTTCAAATATGAGTTTTGGGGATCCTAAGGACTGATGAAGGCATCTTTTTTATAAATCCATCCACCAAAGGCGATAGTCACTGTCGCCGATGACTGATGGCCATGGCGGAGCAACGACAGCTTTTTGGCCAGAGGAGAGGGTGCGTGAGAGAAAGGAAAGGATGAGAAAATGATTGGTTTTGAAATAAGGGTCAAGTGATTTTTTTCTAATTTTTTACTTATATAGGGTCATGATACGACGCCATTTTGGGCTTGACCTTTAGACGCCCAAAACGACGTCGTTTTGATGCTTAACCCGAGAACCCGACCCGAATGGCACAAGATCCGAGTGTTTTGGATATGGTGGGTCTATTTATTTCCCTGGTTCTTCCGCTTTTGTAGCTCTTCTCAATTTCATCCTATTCGTCTTTTGTCATTTTATTTATTGCCCCATAATTTTAATATGCTTATACAAATCATTCCTTTGACCAACTGTCAAACTTACGGGAATGACACGCATAGAAACATAACCTTATGAGTCCTTTTACATTTCTACGTTGTTTCAATTTGATCCTTTATATTCTTTTTTTACGATTTATGCTTTAATTTTTTTATATTCAATTCAATCCTTGTAATCTCGACCCTTCGGGAGTGACGTGTGCTATGGTTGGGATTATTTGCCCCCGAAGTCCCTAAATTTTTATACTCTATTTTAATTTAATCCTTTACATTTTATTTTCTTATAATTTAGGTATTAAATTTTGTTATATTATCAATTTAGTCCTCTACTCCCTTTTCTTCATTTATTTAGAAATTCATGCTTTAAGTTTTGTTTAAATTTCAACTTAATCTCTCATTTATTTAATTTTGCCTCTTTATTTACTATATCTTTTATTTTAACGCTTAAAATTCATGTTATTTATATTCTTTTTTATATAAATTTTATTTTATCCTTGTTATTATTATTTTTATTATTCATATTAGTACTATGATAGTAATCATGACAGGATTATTGCTATTATTACAATAAATTGATGTTTATTATTATTATTATTATTGTTGTTGCATTGTTATTATCCACTAGCATAGCATTTCTTTTATTTTTCTTCATTTATTTATTCATTTGTTTATCATTTTAATGTAATCATTTCTTTTTACCTACTACTATTTTACTTTATTTTGTTAATGACTATTTCACGTATCGTGTTAGAATATATTTATCCATTTTATTTGGCCTAAACAAATTAGAAAGTATATTGTTTTAAAAATTACGTTCGTTCTACCTAACGTATAGGAAATATTTAAAACCAAGTCTATGTTCATTATTTTTAGGGTTCGAAGAGTTGTGTGCCTAACTTACGGAGTATGGTCTCTTTCTAAAACCGAAGTAATCAAATATCCTATTTAAAACATAAAAACAAGATTTAAGTAATGATCAAATGGTGATTGTTCTTGTTTTCGAGGACTCAAAGCTTTGTGTCCTAACTTACGGGGCATGATCTTTTCTTCTTAGCTAACTCAAAATAAGGCCTTTTCATAAAATTTAATTTAGTTAAGTGATTTTAATTTAAAAGAACATCATGCAAAGAGGGATCGTATTTTTATCTCTCATCAAATTTTCAACTTCCGACATCAAAACATCATGTAATCAACTAGGTACCAATTTTGGGCGTTATGAGGGTGCTAATCCTTCCTCATACGTAATTGATTCCCGAACCCATTTTTTGGATTTATAAGACCGAATATTACCATTTTAGTAAATCTAAATTTTTATTAAAATGATCAAGTATTGAGGTGATCCAATCACATTTAAATAAAAAATGACTGGTGGCGACTCCATTTTCATTTTAAAAAAAAGTCAAATTCAAAAAACGTTTTGACAGCAGGAACATGAGAAGTATACGCGATCGGAGTAGCTAACCCTTTTTTAAGTCTAAAAAACTATGGTCATTCACTATCCTCAGAGTTTTGGGTGCTCCTCTCCACCCTTGGTCCCGTTTGGGTTTTCTTAACTGCTATTTTCTTAGGTTGAGCAGCAGTGGCACCTTTGTTTGCCCTAGCTTCATCCAATATGGTTAAAATGCCCATGATTGCTAGAATAGTTGTAGTGGTATGAGAATTCAAAGAAGACCTTGCACTATCAATAAGAGAGTTAGCCTGACTAGAAGAAGAAGTAGAAGGTGTACCATGATTTACTATGTTCTAGTAGTCTGGATGTAGTCCACAAGTGTCGTAAAAGAAGAAGGGAGGTTTCCTCATGCCCCTTACTAAAACTCATGCCAGATCACTACGTGCGTTGTGAGCCCAAGCCACTGAAACAGAAGGAACAATATAAGAATCCACTCATTGAAGAAGTTCATTTGCTCGACGACCATTTGGGTTCATCTCTTGTAGGAAATATTGGAAAGCATTCTTGACTGACACAGTTTCCACCAATTCTATTACGTGCCCCTTAACCATTTATACTGGTTCAATACAACATCTGAGTCAACAAGTAGACTTTGTGAAAAGACATCTTTTCGAGGAAAGGCCATCGAGTAGGGAAGCCAAAACCAGTTTCTAGCTTGTAAACAACCCTTACAAATTTGTCCTTTTTCAGATGAATATTCAAAGCCCAATTCTATATTATAAGCTCATAGTCTGGGCGTGTTCTGAAGTGGGCATTACCGATTGAGGCCCCCTGTCTCTTTACCTTCAACTGGTAAATCTTTTGGAATACGCCTAACAGTGGTGGCTCATTGTGTATACAACAATCTATAAAAAAGGCCACCAATATCCACTAGGGTAAAGCAGATAGTTGCCCTGGTATGACGTTGTCACAGTAAAGTACTAAGTAGAAGAAGGGGTGGAGAGGTAGATGGAAGCCCGCCACTAGCAAAATGAGCAGAAGAATGAAACCTCTAGTATTGTAACTTAGACGACACCCTTGTGTCATTGGAATTTGTAGGCGAAGTTTGGTTGAAAGATACCTTGGGCTCTTAAGTACCAATTTAATTCATCTTTAGTAGTACTACATTTGTACAACAGAGCATCCGTGTGTGATGGGATGTCATCAAGACCTCTGGGTCCGAATGTAACTGGATCTCTGGGACTGTTGTTCTTTCTAATCTGGTCGCAACCTATCCCTCGAGTGGTGGTTCGAACCATATTGTGTTTTAGAAATTAAAGAAAAAGGAAAAGGAAAAACTACCTCTGAAGGAAAATGAAAATTGAAGACGAGAGAAATGGAAAGCTTTGACGAAAAGATATATAGGGTTCCAATGATACAACAAAGGCTTTGGAAAAGTGTTTAAGTTTTAATATTTCTAAAAGACCAAATGTCTGTGGGAAGTTTAAAAATTTGGGTTAACTGTTCGAATCCTCTGATTGTAATTCGACACTTGTCAAGGCTGATGTTAAGAGACGTTTGAAAGCACGAGAGTACCCACTAAGCTTAGAATCTGCCAATTAAAACTAGCTGTTCGCATTCTTGCCAATTAGGATTCCCATAGTGTATGCCACCAAATAGAAGCCGATATGACTATGTAGGGCATTCCGCTAATCTGTATTATACGTCTAGTGCGGAGAATTAGCTATCCAAATCTAGTTTTGAGGATTTTTAAGTTGATAAAAATTTTGAGGATGAAATTTTCATTAAGAAGGGGAGAGTTGTAACACCCCAAATTTGGCAGATACAAAAAAAGGTGAGTAGAGATGAATTTTACCTATTTTGGTGCATTATGGTAGTATAGTTTGCCAATTGGCAGGCTTTTGGTGAACTAAATTTGGCGCAAAGAGTATCTGCCCATAGAAATGCATAGGAATTTCATCTTAGAATATTCGTCAAGTGAAGAGAGAATACGAAAAACGACAAGCCTTGCGAAGGTTACTGCCAAAGGTCCAGTCTACCTTGTTTGCTTGAGTACTGTGCCAATAAGGTTTTGTAACGAGATTTGGTTGTGAGTCGACTGAGTTGACTGTTTAAATAGCATCTGTACAAAATTTTATTTTATATTTTTTTCGATTCTTGTACGCCATTTAAAGGACAAGTTCTATACACATTCGACATTTGTTAAGATCTACTAAGGGGAAATTGAGTATATATATGGTATGAATGGAACATTGAGACGGATTTCTTTCTTTTGTTCTACATTCAGGTTCTTCTTTTTAAGCCCAAATATTCTCTTCTTCTTTATTAGATTGGGAGCTAAGACCTTTGGGTGTAATTAGTGGATATTTCAACCTTCTGGTAAGCCTAATATCTTTGCATATTATGATTCCAAAAGAGTAAGGATGTTAAGAAGCATAAATACAGTAGGAATTAAATAGAAGGCCTTGCATGAGGGTTGTATGTACTTGGTATACGAGTAATTCCGTGTTCTTTCGAGTAATTGTTAGTACGGGTTCAAATAAAATTAGGCCATATAGTCTCAAAGTTGGGTTTCAAAGGATAAAATTTCATCAAGGTTGGCTTGAATGGCTGAAACGATCCAAACAAGAGTTGCCTAAATCATTTTCAACATTCTATGCTTCCTAGGATTTTGCCTCAAGAAAGTACTAAGTCAATTCTAGAGACTTAAACTTTCATGCATACCTGCCTTTCTTAAGGAACTAAAAATTTTATGGTACGATTTGTATGCTTTATTAAAAATACATTTATATCATTTGTGAGTCAAACAGTCTAGACAAGAGTTGCCTAGATCATTTTCAGCATTCCATACATTTGTGAGTGTTGACTGTTCAAATAGCATTTGTACAAAAAATTATTTTATATTTTTTTTGGTTCTTGTAAGCCATTTAAAAGAAAATTTCTATACACATTCGACACTTGTTCAAATCCACTAAGGGGAAATTGAGTATATATATAGTATGAATGGAACATCGAGATGGATTTCTTTCTTTTGTTCTACATTCAGGTTCTTCTTTTTAAGCCCAAATATTCTCTTCTTCTTTATTAGATTAGGAGCTAAGACCTTTGGGTGTAATTAGTGGATATTTAAACCTTCTAGTAAGCCTGATATCTTTGCATATTTTGATTCCAAAAGAGTAAGGTACGATAGGAAGTAAATAGAAGGCCTTGCATAGGGGTTGTATGTACTTGATTTACGAGTAATTCCATGTTCTTTCGAGTAATTGCTAGTGCGGGTTCAAATAAAATTAGGCCATATAGTCTCAAAGTTGGGTTTCAAAGGATAAAATTTCATCAAGGTTGGCTTGAAAGGGTCAAACGGTCCAAACAAGAGTTGCCTAAATCATTTTCAACATTCTATGCTTCCTAGGATTTTGCCTCAAGAAACTACTAAGTCAATTCTAGAGACTTAAACTTTCATGCATGCCTACCTTTCTTTAGGAACTAAAAATTGTATGGTACGATTTGCATGCTTTATTAAAAATACATTTATATCATTATTCAGCTAACCTAACAATTTATTAAAATAATAGAACTTTATTTATACTAAAGTTTAGCATACTTAACAAAATTTTAAATTATTGAACAAAATTTTAAATTTTAGCATACTTAACAAAATTTGGACTTGCACAATATCTTCTTTCGTGAAATCCCAGGCAGAATCTTGCCAAAGAAAACCTGCGTTCCTGGAAAAAAAATAACAGAATTAAAGGTTTGGATCAGGAAACAAAAAATAAAATAAAAACAGAATTAAGAATATTGGATCGAAAATTTGAGAAATTAAAAATAAAGTTGAGAGAAAGGAAATTCTTATGGGGGTTCCAGCCTCTAGTTGTCTCGTTCCGCCTTAGGTTCAATCCTCGGCTTTTAGATGATCCTTCCCAAACCGAATAAGCCAGTTATAGTGGAAGAAGACGCCTATGACCACCAGCTCCAAGGATTTAGACTTACGATTTAGTGGAACCTGACTTTAGCCAATAATCGTTTCTGTGGGTTTGTCTTATGCTAGATCAATACTTCTCAATGGTGAATCCCATGCCATTTTGTCTCTCAGGCTCGCCAAACTCTGATGCAGTAAGCTAACGAACCGACTGTGCAACCTTCCCAAAACATACAAAGCGGCCGCCTTTGCATACGTTGAAAAGCTTACTTCTTAAAGGACATGGACGGAAGCGTCAGCCCCGTTGTGCAGAGAAATTATGAATACTCGACGAGGAGGCTAAGTAAGAACTCTAAGCCTCAAGAACCCTTTTTGGGGAATATCGACAACCTTCGGCTAGATGGGTTAAGTGGCTCATGGTTGTGGTGGAAAAGAAAATAAATAAAATAAAAATGAAGATTTTATTGAAAGGAAATATGAGAAGAATAAAAACCTAGACTTTTGGGGAAAGAGTGTTTACAGAAAAAGATGGATGCATTTTGAGTCACTTCACCCCCTATTTATAGTGCTTGGGGAGATAGTCTAATCCTACTTAAACTCTCAAAAAGATAAATACATTAATTAAAGATAAATAAAGATAAATAAAATAAAATCCTAAAATTAAATAATCCTTAATAATTATCTTAATATTAGTTATCCTAATATAATTAAAATAGAGTCTGATAGAATAAAATCTCTTTTTTTTTACATTTCAACCTTTGTTTCCTCCAGGCATGCACTTTTGGCACCAACTTTTCCTTGTGTCGCACATTTTCCCATTTTATCTCTAAATTCACGCTTTTGGCCCTTAATTTTGCTTTTGCCTCAAATTTGGTCCCTATGAGGTAAAAGATCATAAATAGCTTAAATTAGCAGAATCATACTCAGAATAAATACATAATTAATACATAAAAATATGTTATTCTAGAGTGTTATCAAATTCCCCCTACTTAGCCTATGCTTGCCCTCAAATATGGTTCCTATCTACAATGAAAGCTAGATTCTGCCATAATAGAAATGCCACTCCACAGTTTTATAAAAATCAGTCAAAAATGAATATGAAAAATAAAGAGAACCCTAAGCTTGCTTTAAGTAAAACAGAAAAAGTTTTCCAATTAATACACACAAAAATTAGAATCGACTTGAATTATTTAATGAAAATTAGGTAAATTACCAAACCTACCAATACACCCTATTTGTTTCCTCCTTTAGTCCCCAAATTATATTTTTTTTCTTTTTTATTTATTTTTATTTATTTATTATTTATATTTTTTTATGCTTTAGGAATATAGTGAACCTTTTGACGCGAAGAGAGATGACAGCCAAGCACGCCACCCCTGTTACTCAGCCCAACAGACTCCTAATTTATTATAATTTTGTCTTAAGAACACATTGAACCTTTTGACGCGAAGAGAGATGACAGCCAAGCACCTCACCCTAGTTACTCAGCCCAACATGTTCTTAAAAATTAATTCCAGTTAGCTGAGTTTTACCTAACACGTCACACAACCTTTTGAAGTGAAATAGGATGACAACCCAAGCACCCTACCCTGGTTACTCAGTTAGTCACGTTTGTAAGTTGGACTCATAACCACGAAAACATTAAACGACATTTTAATAATAACTTTTTTTATGAGGACTTTAGAGAAGAAAATAATCAAGTGTAAAAAATAAGTTTCAGTAATTACCTTTATATTCATGAATATATTTTAGCATGCAAACATATTAAGTATCTACTTTGTATTAAACTTGATTAATTTTACCAAAAGCAAGATAAAGTTAACTCTATGAATCACAATTATTTTTAGCCTAATAAGAATAAAAGAGTGGAGATGGCATCAATTATGGAAAATCCGTAATTTCCTTAGAAAACAAGAATCATGATTGTAGGTCAAACAGTAGGAAATTCTTGGTAAAAATCTTGTGCATGAATAGAGGCAGGAGATTCTAAAAAATATATATGGACAAAATGGAGCCTCAAGCAGCAAACCAGCCAAAAATAATCACAGCAACAGCAGTAACAACCAAAATCAAAGCAGAAAATGACAGTAATAATGAAGAGTACCTCCACCCTATTGAAAGCACATTATCCTCAATGTGGACGAAAACAAATAAATAGGTAGAAAAGTTTAGAAAAACTCCCCGTGTTGTTACTATCATCGCATATGATGGCTGAGGTGAGGAGAAACAGCACCGTTGTGGGTTCATGATGAAAGAGGGCACGGCGGCGGCGCGGCTAAGGGTCCGAACCATGGTGGTGGCGATCGATGGTGAGGGAGAATATGGAGGGAAGAGCGGCAGCTATGGCAGTTTTGTGAGAAAAAAATGTTTTAAAATTTTAGGGTTAGGGGGTTAATTTGTGTTGAGGGGTGGTGCTTTGGTGCAGGGATAAGGGTGGTTGGCTGGAGGAATAGGGTAGTTTGGCTGCAGGCGTTATGGGCTGGAATAGTATCTGGAATAGAGGTTGTTTGGTACCATGGATAGGGCTGTCTGGTTCTATTTTTCTAGCATTTTTCTTTTTCTTCGCATTTTCACTCTGTTTTATCTGAGCAAAATAAGAGAAATTTATTAATATCCAAATAAGTAATAAATACTAAAATAAAATAAAATAATAAATAAATAAATAAACAAAATTAAAAATAAAAATTAGGTTGCCTCCCAACAAGCGCTTGTTTAATGTTGTTAGCTTGACATAGTTATTGGTTCTATGGTGGTTCCAAATGGATTTTCTCAATCATGTGGGCTTGAAAATTCTCATAAAATGGCTTCAACCGCTGGCCATTAACTACGAACCGCTTTCCAGATTCTTCACTCTCTATTTCAATCGCTCTATGTGTGAACACTTCAGTAACAATAAAAGGTCCTTGCTATCGTGATCGAAGCTTACCTGAGAATAACTTTAACATGGAGTTATAAAGTAAAACTTTTTTTCGTACCGAAAAATGCTTTTGGGCTATTCTCTTATCGTGAAACAACTTTTTCTTGTCTTTATAAATGCGAGCATTCTCGTAAGCATTATTACGAATTTCTTCTAACTCTTGGATGTCTAATTTTCTTGCCTTTCCTGCGGGTTCTAACTCCAACTCTGGTGCCTGTATAATAGAAGGTAACAGTTTAGTATTTGGAGATAATAACTCATTAACAAATTCAAATTTATCAAGTTCATAATTATCTCCATATATTGACTCAAAATTCTCTTCCATTAAAGAGTCAATTATGTCGATACGATTTACACTCAAGATTTTACTTGGATGGCTAATGGCGTTGTAGACATTAAACTTTACGATCTCCCCATCAAACTCCATCGTGAGAGTTCCACTTCGAACGTCGATTTTAGTACTAGCTGTACTAAGGAACGGTCGACCCAGCAGGAGATCTGAAGATCTAGGAGTGCTATCCTCCTCCATTTTGATTACATAAAAATCTGTAGGGAAAATAAGCTCGTTAACTTTTACCAAAATATCCTCAAGGACTCCTTCTGGATGCACAACAGACCTGTTTGCCAATTGAATGATAACACCTGTTTTAGTCAAAAACCCGCGTTAAGTGATTCATAAATAGAATATGGCATTACATTTATATAAGCCCCTAGATCACAATAGCCTTCTTAATTCCCAGATGGCCTATTTTGCATGGTATTGCAAACATGCCCCTATCCTTGCATTTTGCGAGCATTTTCTGCTGTAACACTGCGGATACATTCTCACCAACACTCACCCTTTCATTACCTGTTAATTTTCACTTGTTGGTGTAAACCTCTTTAAGAAATTTAGCATACTGCGATATTTGCTTGATGGCGTCCAACAGCGGAATTTTGATCTCGACATTCCTAAATGTTTCGAGGATTTTCTTGTCCTCTTTACCTCTTCGACACTGGTTGAATCGTTCTAGAAATGAAGGTTGAATTTCAGGTAATCGAGGCTTCGGTCGGACTTGTTCGTATTTCTCAAGTTTTTCTTGAGAGATTTCTTGGCCAAGATTCCTGTCAGGGATCAGTTTCAGTACCTTTCTGCTTCACAACGTCACTGCATTTGCATTTTTTCTAGGGATGTGGTCAACTCTCTGATGGATGCCTCAGTTATCTGTTGGAAATCCTTCATCTCTTTTTGGAAATTAAGAGTTTGCTATTGGATTCGTTGTTGAAAATAAAGAACATTTGTTGCTAACTTATTGACCATGGTTTGTAGAGAATTACATACCTTGCGGCTGTTGTGGAAACCAATTTTGGTATGGCTAGTTATTTCATGGATTGGCCCCATAACTTAAGTTAGGATGGTCCCTCCACCCTGGGTTGTAGGTATTAAAGTAGGGCCGTATCGCCTTTGTGGCGGCCCAGGGAAATTTCCCACAGCATCCATATGGGCCATGGTATCGTCATATAAACTGGGACATGTATCAATTGCATGATCAGGTGTAGCACATATTCTACATAACCGGGCTGTCTTCATTCTTTCTGTAATTAGACAGTTCATCATATTAGTAAGTCTATCAACTTTATCCTCTAAGGTTGAATTAATTAGCTGGTGAACCCTTCTAGGGGGTTCAGTATTGGCTCGGAACTGTTGACAATTTGCAGCCATCGTGGAGATCAAGTCTCTCGCTTGTTGGGGAGTCATGTTGACCAATACTCCTCCACTAGCAGCGTCTACCATATTCATCTCCATGGGCTTCAAACCTTCATAAAAGTATTGGAGAGATTGCTCCATTATACGATGTTGTGGGCAGCTTGCACACAGCTTCTTAAACCACTCCCAATAATCGTAAAAGGACTTCGCTTCTGTTTGCCTTATTCCAACGATCTCTTCTCTTAGCTCAGCTGCTCGAGAGGCTGGAAAAAACCTGTTCAGAAACAAATAAGACAGATCAGCCCAAGTTGTAATAGATCCAGGGGGTAAATAAAATAATCATTCCTTAGTGAAATCTGCTAGGGAGAAAGGGAAAGCACGCAATTTAATCTGATCTTCAGTTACCCCCTAAGGTTTTATGCTAAGGAAAACCATATGAAACTCTTTCAGATGCTCGTGGGGATTTTCATTTTGCAACCCACGAAAAGTTGGCAGTAACTAGATTAAACCTGACTTTAACTCAAAATCGATATCCACAGTAGGATACGCGATGCACAATGGTGGTTGTTCTGTCAGAGCTTCGGCCAGTTGCCAAATCGTTTGAGCCATTGGTTAGTGTGCTAGATTTGGGTTTTCATTAACCTTAGCAGTAAGCACTTCTTCTGGTGAGTCGAGTTCTAATTTTTCGCTTTCAAGTGTTCGAGTAGGGTTTTTGTTAACCCTGGACTCAGCCTCGTCATCGACTTTGATTTCTGGTGGTTGGTTACTTTGGATTCCAACCACCGCTGGCTGCTTTTTCAGTAACTTTGTCTCCTTGCGATTGGCTCTAGCAGTCTTCTCAATTTCTGAATCGAACACAAGAGTACCTGGAACAGATTTAGTCATAAGAAACAAAAAAACAATATTAGTACGTTGCCAGTCCCCGGCAACGGCGCCAAAATTTGATGCAGTCATTGAAAGCACCAAAAATATCTCATCCTTAATAAATAATGAAAAACAATAGTAAAAGGGAAGTAGGGTCAAATCCTAAGGGACTGGATTTGCACAATATCTTTTTCCGTGAAATCCAGGTAGAATCTTGCCCAAGAAACCCTACATTCCTGAAAAATAAAATAAAAAAATAACAGAATTAAAGGTTTGGATCTGTAAACAAAAAATAAAATAAAATAGAATTAAGAATATTGAATCGAAAATTTGAGAAATTAAAAATAGAGTTGAGAGAAAGGAATTTCTTATAGGGGTCCAGCCTCTAGTTATCTCGTTCTGCCTTGGGTTCAATCCTCGACTTTTAGATGATCCTTCCCAAACCGAATAAGTCAATTATAGTGGAAGAGGATGCCTACGACTAGCAGCTCCAAGGATTTAGACTTACAATTTAGTGGGACCTGACTCTAGCCAACAATCGCTTATGTGGGTTCATCTTGTGCTAGATCATCGCTTCTCAATGGTGAATCCCACGCCATTTTGTCTCTTGGGCTCGCCAACCTCTGACGCAGTAAGCTAACGAACCGACTGTGCAACCTTCTTAAAACATACAAAGCGGTCGCCTTTGCATACGTTGAAAAGCTTACTTCTTAAGGGACATGGATGGCTAGATGGGTTTAGTGGCTCATGGTTGGGGTGGAAAAGAAAATAAATAAAATAAAAATGGAGATTTTATTGAAAGGAAATATGAGAAGAACAAAAGCCTAGACTTTTGGGGAGAAAGTGTTTACAGAAAAATATGGATGCCTTTTGAGTCACTTCACCCCTTATTTATGGTGCTAGGGAAGATAGTCTAATCCTACTTAAACTCCCAAAAGGTAAATACATTTCATTTAAGATAAATAAAATAAAATCCTAAAACTAAATAATCATTAATAATTATCTTAATACAATTAAAATAAAGTCTGATAGAATAAAATCTCTTCTTTTTGCATTTCAACCCTTGCTTCCTCCATGCTTGCACTTTTGGCACCAACTTTTCCTTGTGTCGCACATTGGCCCATTTCATCTCTAAATTCACGATTTTGGCCCTTAATTTTGCTTTTGCCTCAAATGTAGTCCCTATAAGATAAAAGATCATAAATAGCTCAAATTAGTAGGATCATACTCAGAATAAATACATAATTAATACATAACAATACGTTATTCTAGAGTGTTATCACCCCGAACTTAAACTGAACAATGTCCTCATTGTTTAAAGTGAATAGATACTATATACAAGTAGGATTCTAGAAAATAGGAGTTGAGTCAATTTGACTGCTTAAGTACCAAGCGCTTTCTAAATCCAATCGTAGACATGTATATATCTATTGCCACACTTTATACTTCGCGACTTGCTCAATTTTATTAATGATTTCCATCTCTTGTTTTGTTATGCAAAAATTCCTAATTAACTTTATCCTAAAATAACCTAAGAACATAAATAAAATAAAGTCGAGATCCCCACTTTATTTATTTGTAGATCCTTCCGAGTTCGACTCATCTTTTGCTCCATCATTATTGTCTTTGCATGAATCGCTTCTCTTCTTTTTCGATAATGGGCTCCATGGTTCAAATATGTAATCTAGAAACTCAGGCACAAAAATAAAAGGGTCATTGCAAATTTTTGTAAGAGCACTTCTTATCGAGTCATCCCTTATTTGAGTATTTCCAGTAAGCTTGTTGTTGCCACTGCATATGTTGCATTATGTCCATTAACTTTGACAGCTCATCTCGAAGATCTGGGCGAGGCGGTTGAGCTCTGAACATTGAAGTCTCGATATCAGGTTTAGCTCCTGGTTCCGTTGCTTCCACCTAATCAGGGACTTCAGTCGATTGCACTAACTCGATCTCTGTAGGATCTTCTTCTTTTTCTTTTTCGAGATCCTCACTTTCTTCAACTCGTTGCTGTAGAACAGAGTCTTTAGCTATTCAATAGAGGTCCCAATCTGTGATTGTGCCTTGGCTATAGCCTGTCTTCTTTACATTTCCAAGAATTTTAGCTTTCAAGCACAAAATTGTTATCGTAAAGGAAAAGTAAGCTGGGCTAGAATGTGAATGTCTAACGGCACAATTTCGTATTTCCCTCAGGATGATTTTTCCCACATTAATGGTCTTCTCGGTTAAAATCGAGTATAATAAGACCATTCGCTCTAATGAGATTGTAGTCCCATGTAAGCTAGGCATAAGGCTGAATCGGATGAGGTATAACCATACCTTTGTGAGTGGTGTCAAACATTCTCTTCGACAAGTGTGGATTCTTTGCTTTGACACAGTCCACTTAGAACCTGGAACTGTAAGTTCCTCGAGAATTTCTTGTAAATTTTCTGACTCTATATTGCTCATCAAGGAGAAATATTCATCGTTTTCGAAATCAGGCAATTCAAAGAACTCATTAATAGCATTTGAAGTTGTTGGTACCTTGATTCCACGAGTTGGAACTTCTGTCAACTCGCTTGAGGTTAAATTCGCATAGAATTCGCGTACTAACTCCTCATCCATACTAGGTCTTTTTTCACAAAACAACTCCCAATTGAGAGTTTCAGCAACCTGATGAATACGAGCCATAAAACCAATATAGTTGTTTTCTCTCAATGTGAAATCTTTCTCTGGATGCGTCTGTTGATTTTTGAAGATACTCTCGTATCTTGCTTTGGTTATTCATAGTGGAACTTGTTTTGTGATTTGCCAATTTCGGCAGATGCACGAGTTCTCTTGCGAAGCATGATTAACCTGATTATAAGTTGGTAACAATTATTTTCTCAAAATTTTAATTAATATAAAATATTAATAATTCAATAAATTGGAAAATTAGATAATTAAATTAAAATTTAGGAGAAAAATTTGTCTTACCACATTTTTTGTAAAAATTAAGAGCTCTTAAGAAAAATAATTTTGAATCAAAAGATGGCAAATAAAAAAAATTAAGGGGTTTTTGGCTAAGGTTCGGTGAAAGGGAGATTTGCCACTCGGGTATGCAAGGCAGCAGTGCACAGCAGGGGATGGATGTGAACAGTGTGTGGATCATTGAGGAGGCCTAGTGTTGGCGCGCGCGGGGTGCTACTGACCGATCAGCTGGGAGATGTTGTGGCTAGGGAATTGTTAGGAGGTTTTGGCACTTAAGGGTTTTGGTGTTTTTGGAGGGAATGGTGTATGAATGAAAAAAAGAAGAATAGATGGGTGAAATTTATAGTGAATGGAGTAAGAGCTAGAGTAGAATTCTTAAAAATTCTAAGTTCTAATTCTACTCAAAGTAAATAACAAGTAATAATTAATATAATGCATATTAAATTATTATTTGCTATTAATTTATTAAGATAAAAACTTATCGAATAAAATATGGTTAAATTAAAATAATGCTAACTCTAAATAAAGTCGATAATCATTAATATATATATTATAATGGATATAATTATATATTAACAATTATCATCTTTTCTTTTCTTTTATTGAACTAAAACATTTATTCTAGATGTTTTTCAAAATATTTACAAAAAGAGGTCACAAGTGGTCCCGCTTAAGTTCCATTCTCCTAGAAAGAATTTATTTAAACATACTAATCCCGAAAATATACACTAAATCATTTAGTCAAATAGAAGAACAAGAAAAAATAAATATCTGATAAAATGAATGAGATTTGATTCTATTCAATTTTATCTCCCCAGTAATATTTCAAGCATTGAACATTAACTTGAAAATTACCTCCTTTACCTTGAAGTTCAACAAGTCCGTATGGATAGACTCGATGAATCATAAATGGACCGGACCAACGTGATTTTAACATACCTGGAAAGAACCTTAATCTGGAATTGAGTAACAAGACTTGCTGACCTGCTTCAAATTCTCGAACTCGAATGTGCTTGTCATGCCATTTCTTGAGTCTCTCATTAAGTAATTTGGCATTCTCGTATGAAGACATTCAGAATTCTTCTAACTCGTTAAGTTGAAGCATCCGTTTCCTTTTAGCACTTTTAAGATCCAAGTTGAGTCATTGGAGAGCCTAGTAAGCTTTGTGTTCTAACTCCAAGGGTGGTTGGCAGGCTTTCCCAAAGACTAACCTATGGGATGACATCCTTAAAGGTATTTTGTATGCTATCCTGTAGGTCCATAAAGCATCATCCATTCTTTTGGACCAATCTAGTCGATTCGGGAAAACTACCTTCTTAAGTATACCTTTGATCTCCTTGTTTGTCAGTTCAACTTGTCCATTCGTTTGCGGATGGTAAGCTGTAGCGACTTTGTGTTTCACTCCAAGTTTATATAATAACCATTTCAACCACTTATTCACAAAATGGGACCGTTCAATACTACTGATGGCTCTTGGGGTTCCAAACCTTGTGAACACATGTTTCTGCAAAAACTTTATTACAACCTTAGCATCGTTTTTCGGATATGCCTCTGCCTCAACCCACTTAGACTCATAGTCTACTACTACTAATACGTACTTGTGAGCAAAAGACAGAGGAAAAGGATCGAGAAAGTTAATACCTCAAACATCGAATAATTCTACCTCAATGATGTTTGTTTGAGGCATCTCATTTCTGTTGGTGACATTTCTGACCCTTTGAAATCGATCACAACTCTTTACGTAAGCATATGTATCTTTGAATAGTGTTGGCCAAAAGAATTCGGCTTGCAATACCTTGGCTGCAGTACATGTACCTCTGAAGTGTCCCCCACTCGGAGCTGAGTGACAATGGTATAAAATCTTATGTACTTCATATTCTGCTACGCATCTCCTGATCATTTGATCTGCACACTTTTTAAATAAATACGGTTCTTCCCAGAAATAGTACTTCACATTGTGAAGAATCTTTTTCTTTTGAGGATACGTCTTATCAATCGGCATCAAACCACAAGCTAAAAAGTTAGCAATATCAACAAACCAAGGGGTATTATAAACATGATTTACCTTTAGCATGTGTTCATCTGGAAATGTCTCTCGAATTGGTATAAGAGGAAAGTTCCCTTCTTGTGGCTCCAATATGGACAAGTGGTCTGCTACTTGGTTTTCCACTCCCTTTCGATCTTGAATTTCTACATCGAACTCTTGAAGTAAAAGTACCCATCAGATCAGTCTCAGCTTAGCGTCTTTCTTGGCAAGTAAATACTTAATTGCCGAGTGGTTCGTATCAACAGTCACTTTGTTACCTACAAGATAAGATGAAAACTTGTCAAAAATAAACACAATAGCAAGTAACTCTTTTTCTGTTACCCTCTAATTCAGTTGAGCTCCTGTTAGAGTCTGACTCGCATAGTAGATGGGATGAAAAACTTTGTTCCTTCGCTGACCCATGACAGCTCCGATCGTGAAGTCACTTGCGTCACACATAAATTCAAATGGCAAATCCCAGTCTGGTGTGACTATTATGGGTGCCGATACTAACCGACTCTTTATATCATTGAAAGCTCTTAAGCACTCCTCATCAAATTTAAACGCTATGTCCTTCTCCAATAATTTGCATAAGGGTTTAGCAACTTTGGAGAAGTCCTTGATGAATCTTCGATAGAAACCAGCGTGGCCCAAAAAGCTCCTAACACCCTTTACAGATATTGGAGGTGGGAGTTTCTCAATAACATCTACCTTTTCTTTATCTACCTTGATCCCATATCTTGTTATCTGATGCCCTAGAACAATACCTTCTCGTACCATTAAAGGACACTTTTCCCAGTTAAGTACTAGGTTTGTTTCTTCGCATCGCCTTAGTACCTTAGCTAGATTGGTTAGGAAATCATCATATGTATCTCCGAATACTAAAAAATCATCCATAAAATCTCCAAATATTTCTCAACCATGTTAGTAAAAATAGACATCATACATTTTTGAAATGTAGCAGGTGCATTACACAAACCAAATGTCATGTCCCTAAATGCAAATGTACCGTACGGGCAGGTGAATGTTGTCTTATGTTGATCTTCCGGTGCTACTGTAATCTTATTATATCCTGAGTATCCATCGAGAAAACAATTATAGTCTTGCCCTGCAAGTCTATCCAGCATCCAACAATCGATGCAAATTCTCCATCCCGTAACCGTTCTAGTCGGTATCAACTCGTTATTCTCATTTTCAATGATCATGATACCTCTTCTCTTTGGCACGTACTGGACCAAACTTATCCATGAACTATCTGATATGGGGTAAATTATACC
This sequence comes from Gossypium raimondii, assembly GCF_025698545.1. Lineage (NCBI taxonomy): Eukaryota > Viridiplantae > Streptophyta > Magnoliopsida > Malvales > Malvaceae > Gossypium > Gossypium raimondii. Next base: position 18,073,981 of record NC_068572.1, on the reverse strand, counting down.
TACATCTAACCACTTGATGATTTTTTTCTTTACTACGTCCTTCATGATGGGGTTTAGTCTTCGTTTCCATCAACTGTCCCTTTTTCGCCATCTTCTAAGATAATCCTATGCATACAGATGGACTAATTCAGCGAATATCTGCTATGGTTCATCCGATAGCCTTCTTGAATTGTTTCAACACCAGGATGAGTTTCTCTTCTTGATTAGTAGTTAATTTTGCTGAAACAATCACAAGCAGAGTAGAAGAGTTACCTAAATAAACATATTTTAAATGTGAGGGAAGTACCTTCAGTTCTAATTTAGGTGGCTCCTCGATTGATGCTTTTGGTTGGGCATAGTCCCTTTTCTCTAACTCAAAAGATTAAAAGCGGGATTGCGAATTAAATCCCCTTTGATTAGCTTCTAACAAAGCTAAGTATTCATCCTCCTCTTCATCATTTGGAGGAGCTGGTGTCAAAATTTGTTCCAATGGGTCCTCAACATAATTAAGTTCCTTCTCTATGTTTAAATCTTATAAATTTGACATTGCAGAACATTCATCAATTTTGTTAGGAAATCGCATGGGCTTAAAAATGTTAAATGTTATCTGATCATCCTGAACATATATAGTAAGCTCGCCCTTCTGCACATCAATATGGGTCCATCCGGTTGCTAAGAATGGTCTTCCTAAGATGCTTGGCACCTCTTTGTCTACTTCAAAGTCTAGAATCACAAAGTCAGCATGAAAGATAAATTTGTCTACATGTACCAACACGTCCTCGAGTTTTCCTTATGGATGTGCTAAGGATCTATCTGCTAATTGAAGTGTAACCGTAGTAGGTCTAACTTCACCTATCCCCAACTTCCTAAATATTGACATGGGCATCAAGTTGATACTCACACCCAAGTCACATAGTGCCTTACCACAATACATTGCTCCAATATTGCAAGGTATGGTAAAACATCTAGGATCCTTCAACTTTGGGGGTAGTTTGTCTTAAAGATATGCATTGCATTCCTTCATTAGGGCTACAGTCTCAAATTCTCCAAGCCTTCATTTTTTAGATAGGATATCCTTCATGAATTTGACGTAGTTCGACATTTGTTCAAGTGCTTCAACCAACGGGATGTTGAAATGAAGTTGCTTGAGTACGTCTAGGAACTTCTTGAATTGAATTTCCTGCTTCTACTTCTGAAGTCTTTGAGGGTTGGGTGGTGGAGGTTTCTTTACTAGAACTAGTTGATTCATTTTCTGTGGCAATTCTGCATCTAATGGAGTTATTAGTTTATCAGAATTAGCTGGTTCAGAAGTTACCTTGTCAAATTTAGCAGATTCAATTTCTGGTGAAACTAGAATTTCACACTCGGTTGAACTTCCTTTGAGTCTTGAGCGTCAGCTGGCTCCTTCTCAACTTCGATAGAATTGGGCTCTAAATTCTTTCCGCTCCTCAATTTTAATGCTTTACAATACTCCTTCCCTAGATTCCTCAGATTCTCCGTATCACTAGGTAAAGCACCTTGTTGTCGGTTTCTGAGTTCAGTTGCAAGCTGGCTTACTTGATTCTCCAAATTCCTTAGAGAGGCATCATTTTTTCGCTATGTATGCCTTCAATAGATTCTCTAGGCTATTGGGTGGTTCAACTTGGGTTGGTTTCTGAGCTTGTTAGGAAACACTAGGTGGCTGGGTCGATCTAGGTTGGACATAATTGTTACTGGTTCCTGCCCCTTGGTTACTCCAGGAAAAATATGGGTGGTTTTCCATGATGGGTTATAAAAATTGGATTGCAGCCCTTACTTTCCTCAATTTTTGTTCTGGTTGCCCATGTAATACACATATTCTGGGTGGACATTCTTTGAACAAATGTCCTTCCCCACAATAAACGCAAGCTACATTTTCAAATTGTTTCAGTGGTTGTGCTGCAAAACTATTACACCCATTAGTAGTAAGATTTTTTAACATTGAGGATATTAATGATACTTGAGATGCGAGTGAAGTAGGAGCGTCTACTTCCCACTACCATCCTCGTGTAAGCATTGAGACCATTATAAAATGTATAAATTTGTATGCATTGTGGGATTCCGTGATGAGGGCACTTCCGTAATAATTCTTTGTACCTTTCCCATGCCTCACACAATGACTCATCATCCATTTGTTGGAAAGCAGTGATCTTGTTCCTCAACTTAGCATTCTTGCTAAGTGGGAAATACTTCATAAGGAATTTGTTTGCTAACTCTTGCCATGTTGAAATTGAGTTTGGTGGTAATTAGTTCAACCAAGCTCGAGCTCTGTCCCTTAGTGAATATGGGAACAACTTAAATCGTAATGCACCTTCAGGTACGCCAGCTAACTTGAAAGAATCGCTCACCTTCATAAATAGTCTTAAGTGTAGGTGAGGATCTTCGGTAGGCATTCCATTGAATTGACCCACGCCTAAAGCATCTTGAACATGATTGGCTTCAACTCAAACTATTGTGCCTCAATTTCAGGTCTCTTAATACCCGGATTAAGATCATGAAATACTGGCACGGCATACTATCTCAAATCTCTATCCCTATCATCAGTAATAACGGTCGGATTTTGAGCAAGGTTTGCTCCGTTTCCTTAATTCAGATTTTCGAAGTTCATCTCTTCAGTCATTCTCTAACTTGCTTGTCTTCTTCAATGTCGAAAAGTTCATTCAATCTCAGGGTCTACAGGGAGTAAATCAATGATTTGGTCAATACTCACAAACACCTGAAATAATCACAGAAAAATTAACTAAGTTAAAATTTGAAAATAAAAATAAACCAAAATGCAAAACTAACAACTTTACAAATAATGACTTTTTTAAAACACAGTCCTCAGCAACGACTCCAAAAACTTGGAATGACGGAAATGTGCAAATGTACACAATCGTAACAAGTAATAAAGTGGCAAGTTAATGTCGAGTTATCGTACCCACAGGGACTGTGAAAAGAATTATTTATGAATCCTATCTAAAACACTTTGGTGAAGAAAAACATTTTGTTTGAAGAGGGTGATTAAAAACTAAGATTTTAAACTAAGTAAACTAAATAAATAAATCTCAAATGCACGATTTTAAAATACGATTTTAATCAAGATGACATAATTGTGTTATATTAATTACATTTCTTAACTTAGAATTATTAAACTCAAGTTTATATTGTTACGAATAAGTTTACGGAAACTCGGTAATTTGCTAACTTATGAACATACTGACCTACCAAAATCCATTTATCTCTTGACTATATCCCTATGTCAATTCAACCGATTAAACAAATCTTAATAGGAAAATATGTTATTGTACATACATACTTATTAAATCAAAATAATCTCTTGTACATATCCCTATGTCAATTCAAACAATTAACTCGATTTAATAAGCACATAAAAGACTATGTGAGGTAACAAAGTATCCTTACCTTGAAACAGTTTAATCACAATAATCTTGTAAGTTATGCAAGGCAAATGTATCATCAGATACTATTGCTAATCTAACCCTCAGTTACCTTAGATGATTAAACATTCATTGATTAAGTACTGTGTCCATTAATTACAATTTCAATCAGTTTAAATAATTAATTCATTAGTTACCTAACAGTTGTAATGCAAGAATAACTTAGTCATGATTTTACTTAATCAAGCATCTTACCGAGGCCTATAACAACATGAACACAATTTCAATAATTTTAACAAACGAAATGCAATCAATCTAACATGAATTAAATTCAAGATAAATTGATTAAATTAAAAATTCCAACAACATAAATATTCATAGATATGTTCAGCATAACAACAACTAAAATTAAAGAGATAGGGAACAAGAATCAAATCCGGTGTTTTTTCGTGGCTTAACTAGTTGCTCCGTTCTTCATTCTCTATTGTCCTAGTCAACCAAGGCTACTATAAACACTTAATTGCTGCTCCAAATAGCTGATAAATGCCCCTTTACCAAGAGGAGAAATCGGCAAGAGAGCAAGGGAATTTTGGAATGGAAAAGAAGAGAGAAAGTGGAGAGAAGAGAGGAAAGATGTGAATGCTTGAGGTGTGTTTCTAAAATGACCAGATTAAGGGAGTTATTATAGCTGAGGAGGGTTGCTAAAATTAGCTAAAATTATCAGCCAAAGGGCCCTCCCTTGGCGGCCACACATGTGGCAAGTTTGATAGTTTCAACTTTGCTAATTTATGCTTGGGGCAAATTTATAAAGCCACAAATTGTGGAGTGGTTTGAATGCAACTTGAACAAGTCTTCACGGGCCTCTTTGCAAGCTTAAATAATCAGCTAATAAGCTGATTTGGGTCAACTCTTGGAAGGGTTATTGGCCTATCCATTTCTTGGTCGGTTCAGTTCACTCGGTTCAGTTCAACTGGAGCACTTTTTCATAATTAATTAGTTATAATTTATTAACCCAAATTAAATTGGATATAAATTAAAATTAATTATATTATGAACTAATACATATAATTTTGGACCGTCTTAGGCTGAAATTGTTTTTGCCTCGATACTTCAAATTGCTTCTCGATTTTGTGCTTTTAGTAGGGTCTGCCGAGCCATTTTTTGCCCTTTCCGCAAATTTGTCGAAAATAACCAAAATTCATCAAAATTAATTAAAAAATTAACTAAAATTCAAAATGTTCATGTTTTAAGTGCATTTTAATTATTTTTTAAAAATTAATTATTTTTTCGACAATAATTTTATTGAAACTTTATGATTTTAAGTTAAAAAGGGTATGTAAAAATGTGTAAATTTTCGTGTTTCCAAGAACGGTGTAACAAATCATTGAAACCACAGATCTTAGAGCTTTCAAGTTGCAATGGGTTGGATTAAATCTACCATAGTGAATCTTATCTCCCTGAAGTTGCAGTGGAGCAGATTGAAGTTACAAATCTTATACCCTTCAAGTTATAGTGGGTCGGATTAAATCTACGATAGCGAATCTTACCTCCCGGAAGTTACAGTCGAGTAGATTGAAGCTACTAATTCTCAACCCCTGAAGTTTCAGTGGGTTAGATTGAATCTACCATACTGGAACGACGAAAATGTGCAAGTGTACACAATCACAACAAGTAATAAAGTGACAAGTAAATGTCGAGTTATCGTACCCCTAGGGACTGTAAAAGAATTATTTATGAAAGTAAGTTTAAACACTTTTGTGAAAGAAAAATATTTGGATTTGGGAAATGATTAAAAACTAGAAAAGAAAGTAAAATAAAATAAAATAAAAGCTCATCATGAAGATCTGGGCTAGGTAGTGGAGCTCCAAACATTGAGGTTTCGATATCAGGTTCAGCTTCTGGTTCCATTGGTTTTGCCTCATTAGGGACTTCAGTTGATTGCTCTGGCCGGATCTTTGTGGGGTTATCTTCTCCTTCTTGGGGATCCTCACTTTCTTCAACTCATTGTTGTAGAACAGAATCTCCAGCTACTCAGTAGAGGTCCCAATCGGTGATTGTGCCCTGACTATACCCTGTCTTCTTTACATTTGCTAGAATTTTTGCTTTTAAGCACAGAATTGTTATCGTAAAGGGGAAATAGGCTGGGCCAGAATGTCTAACGACACAATTTCACATTTCTCTTAGAATGATTTTGCCCACATCAATTGTCTTTCCAGTTAGAATTGAGTATAATAGGACCATCCGCTCTAATGAAATTGTAGTCCCATGCGAACTAGGCATAAGGCTGAAACGGATGAAATAGAACCATACCTTCGCAAGTGGTGTCAAATATTCTTTTCGATACATGTGGATTCCTTGCTTTGACACAGTCCACTTAGAACCTGGAACTGTGAGTTTCTCGAGAATTTCTTCCAAATTTTCAGGCTTAATGTTGTTCAAATAAGAAGAATATTCATCGTTTTCGAAATCATATAATTCAAAGAACTTGGTAATAGCATTTGAATTTATTGGTACCTTGATTCCGTGAACTAGAACTTCGGTCAATTTGCTTGAGGTTAAATTCGCATAGAATTCACGAACTAGTTCCTCATCCACACTTAGACTCTTTTCACAAAACAATTCCCAGTTGAGGGCTTCAGCAACTTGACGAATACGTGCCATAAAGTCTCCGTAGTTACTTTCCTTCAATGTGAAGCCTTTCTCTGGATGCATCTGTTGATTTTTGAAGATACTTTCGTATCTTAATTTGGCTTCTTCACAGTGGAACTTATTTTTTGTTTCATCGATTTAGGCGGAGGCACGAGTTCTCTTGCGAGGCATGATTAACCTGAACATAAAATGGGAAAAATTATTTTCTCAAAAATTTAATTAATAAAAATTAGTAATAGTTCAATGATTTGAAAAATTAAATAATTGAATAAAATGAAAATTCAAGAGAAAATTCGGTCTTACCACCCTTTTAAAAAATTAATTAAAAGTAAAAGAGGTCGATTTAAGGTAGGTTAGGGGATTTGGCTAAGGATGGGTGAAGGTGTGTGCCGCAGAAGTGTTGGAAGGCTGCTAGGTGTACGGGCGGATGGGTGAGGAAGCGGGTAGCAACACGTAGTAGGGGTTGCGCGCAAGCAGCAACATGTGGAACCTTCGGCAAGCAGGCCTGATGCGTTGGGACGTGCGCAGGTGTGGCGCACAGGAGCAGGACACTACTTGGGCGATTGCTCGGGCTGGGGCGTGTGGTGTGCTGAGGCTACTAGCCAAGCAATGTGCGATTGAGGCTTGTGGCACTTAAGGGATTTGGTGCTTTGGGGTTTTGAGTGACGAATGAATGGGGGGGAAGTAAGGGTGAAATTTATAGTGGGAGAAGTAGGGATTATAGTAGAATTCTTAGAGAAATTTAATAATTTAAATATTCTAAGTCTAGTCCTACTCAAAGTTAACAACAATTAATAATGAAATTATCAATTGCTATTAAATTATTAAAACAAGAATAAAATATGATTAAAACTAAACTAATCCTAATTCTATGCTAAGTTGATAAAATTTAATATATAAATTATAAGAGATATAATTATATATTAAAGTTTATCATATTTATATAAATATCTATATAAAATATTTATTTTAGATGCCTTTTGGAAATATTTACAAAAGAGACACCTAGTTTATATTATTTACTAAATTAGCAACCAAATTTTAAAAATAATTCAATTAAGTCCCTAGGCTTAATGAAAATTTGAAATTGAGTTGTAATTTAAAAATTGGATCACAATTTGACCCTTTTATTTAAAAAATTAAAAATTTATTTTGTCATTCAAGGAATAATTTCTCAGAAAATTTTGTAAAAATCAATTCCCAGAAAGATTGGAGGGGTCACAAGCGGTCCTGCTTAAGTTCCAATCTCCTAGACAGAATTTATTTAAACATAATAAACCCGAAAAAATACCCTAAATAATTTATTAAAAACAAGAAAATTTAAATATCTGATCAACTGAACAAGATTTGATCCCGTTCAGGTTTTCCTCCATAGTATTGTTTCAAACGCTGAGCATTGACTTGGAAATTACCTCCCTTACCTTGGAGTTCAACAACTCCATATAGATAGACGTATTGAATCGTAAATGGACCGGACCAACGTGATTTTAACTTACTTGGGAAGAACTTCAATCTAGAATTAAATAACAAGACTTGCTGCAAATTCTCTAGCTCGAATGTGCTTGTCATGCCATCTCTTGAGTCTTTCTTTGAGTAATTTGGTATTTTTGTATGAGAACATTCATAATTCTTCTAGCTCATTGATTTGGAGCATCTGTTTCTCTCTAGCAAGCTTAAGATCCAGGTTGAGTCGTCGAAGAGCCGAGTAAGCTATGTGCTCTAACTCCAGAGATAGATGACAGGTTTTCCTAAAGACCAACCTGTAAACTTTTTAAACACATATGGCTCTTCTCAGAAATAGTACTTCACATCGTGAATAAAATTTTTCCTTTGTTGATATGTCTTTTTAATTGGCATGAAACCACAAGCTAAATAGTTAGCAATATAAGCAAACCAAGGGGTATTATAGACACGATTTACCTTTAGGATATGTTTGTTTGGAAACGTCTCTTGAATTAGTATAAGAGGAGAATTCCCTTCTTGTGGCTCCAATCTGGACAAGTGATCTGCTACTTGATTTTCGACTCCCTTTCGATCTTAAATTTCTAGATCAAACTCTTAAAGTAGAAGTACTCATTGGATCAGCCTCGTCTTAGCGTCTTTCTTCAGAAGTAAATACTTAATTGTCGAGTGGTCCGTATAGACAGTCACTTTGGTACCTACCAGATAAGATCGTAACTTGTCAAAAGCAAACACAATAGCAAGTAACTTTTTTTCTATTACCGTATAATTCAATTGAGCTCCTGTTAGGGTTCGACTTGCGTAGTAGATGGGATGAAAAACTTTGTTCCTTTGCTGGCCCAAGATAGCTCCAATTGCGAAGTCACTTGCGTCACAAATCAATTCGAATGGAAAATCCCAGTCTGGTCTGGTGTTTATGGGTGCCGTGACTAATCGACTTCAAATCGTTGAAGTCTTTTAAGCATTCCTCATCAAACTTGAATATAGAGCCCTTCTTCAATAATTTACATAAGGGTTTAGCAACTTTGGAGAAGTCCTTGATAAATCTTTTATAAAAATCGGCGTGGCCCAAAAAACACCAACACCCTTTACAGATGTTGCAGGTAGGAGTTTCTCAATAATGTCTACCTTTGCTTTGTCAACCTCGATCCCATGTCTCGTTATCCGATGCCCTAGAAAAACTCCTTCTCGTACCATAAAATGACACTTTTCCTAGTTGAGTACGAGATTCGTTTCTTCGCATCGCCTTAGTACCTTAGTTAGATTGGCTAAGCAATCATTGTAAGTATCTCAGAATACTGAAAAATCATCCATAAAAACTTCAAAATATTTCTCAACCATGTCAGTAAAGTTAGACATCATACATCTTTGAAATGTAGCAGGTACATTACATAAACCAAATTGTATGCGTCTAAATGCAAACGTACTGTACGGGTAGGTGAATGTCATTTTGTGTTGATCTTTCGGTGCTACTGTAATCTGATTATACCTTGAGTACCCATCGATAAAATAGTAGTAATCTCATCCTGCGAGTCTATCCAGCATCTGGTCCAAGAACGGTAAAGGAAAGTGATCTTTCCTAGTCGCCTTGTTCAGCTTCTGGTAATCGATGCAGATACTCCATCTCGTAACCGTTCTAGTCAGTATCAACTCATTGTTCTCATTTTCTACGACCATGATACCTCCTTTTTTTGGCATGCACTGGACCGCGCTTACCCATGAACTGTCTGAGATGGGATAGATGATACCCGCATCTAACCACTTGATAATCTCTTTCTTTACCATGTCCTTCAGGATGGGGTTCAGTCTCCGTTGTCCATCGATCGACCCCTTTTTTGCCATCTTCCAGGATAATCTTATGCATGCATAAAGAGAGGACTAATACTGCGAATATCAGCTATGGTCCATCCGATGGCCTTCTTGAATTGTTTCAGAACTAAGATAAGTTTCTCTTATTGCTTAGTGGTTAATTCTGCTGAAAGAATCACAGGCAGAGTAGAAGTGTTACCTAAATAAATGTATTTTTAATGAGAAGGTAATACATTGACTTCTAATTTTCCACTATTAAATCCTCGAAATCGGACACTGTAGAGCAATCATCCACTGTTCCAGGAAATCACATAGACTTAAAGACATTAAATGTTACCTGATCATCCTGAACACGCATAGTGAGCTCACCCTTCTGCATATCAATAAGGGTCCTTCCAGTTGCTAGGAACGGCCTTCCTAGGATGATTGGTACTTCTTTGTCTACTTCAAAATCTAGAATTACAAAGTCAGCAGGAAAGATAAACTTAGCTACACGTACGAATACGTTCTCGATTTTTCTTTCTAGATGTGCTAAGGATCGGTCTGCTAGTTGAAGCGTAACTGTAGTTGGTCTAACTTCTCCTATCCCTAGCGTCCTAAATATTGACATAGGCATCAAGTTGATACTTGGACCTAAGTCACATAATGCCTTAACACAATATGTTGCTCCAATGTTGCACGCTATGGTAAAACATCCAGTATCCTTCAATTTTGGGGGTAGTTTGTCTTGAAGATATGCACTGCATTCCTTCGTCAGAGCTACCGTATCAAATTCTCCATGTCTTTGTTTCTTAGACAAGATATCTTTCATGAACATAATATTTTGACATTTGCTCAAGTGCTTCAACCAATAGGATGTTGAAGTGAAGTTGCTTGAGTATGTCAAGAAACTTCTTGAATTGAATCTCCTGCTTCTGTTTCTAAAGTCTTTGAGGGTAGGGTGGTGGTGGTTTCATTGCTGGGACTGATTCTAGTTGATTCATCTTTGGCGGTAATTCTGCGTCTAACGACATTGTTAGTTGATCGAAATTAGCTGGTCCTGAGGTTACTTTGTCAGGTTTTGCAGATTCTGGTTCTGGTGAAACTGGAATTTCAACACTTGGTTGAACTTCTTCTGAATCTTGAGCGTCAGCTAGCTCATTTTCAACTCTGACAATGTTGGGCTCTACTGTCTTTTTGCTCCTCAATGTTAAAGCTTTACAATGTTCCTTCCCCAGATTTCTCGGATTCTCTGTGTCACTAGGTAGAGCACCTTGTGGTCGGTTCCTGAGTTCAGTAGCACCTTGTGGTCGGTTCCTTAGAGTGACGTCATTTTTCGCCATGTATGCCTTCATTAGATTCTCTAAGCTATTGGATGGTTCTGCTTAGGTTGGCTTCTGAACTTGTTGGGCGAAACTAGGCAGCTAAATTGGTCTAGGTTGGGCATAACCGTTACTGGTTCCAGCCCATTGGTTACTGTAGGAAAAGTTCGGGTGATTTTGATACGATGAGTTATAAAAGTTGGATTGCAGTCCTTGCCTTCCTCGGTTTTGATTTTGGTTACCCATGTAATATACGGATTCGGGGTTCGATGGACATTCTTCAAACAAATGTCCTTCCCCACAAAACACACAAGCTATATTCTCAAATTCGTTAGGTGGTTGGGCTGCAAAACTGTTAGACCCATTAGTGGTAAGATTCTTAAGCATTGAGGATATTAAAGATTCCTGAGATACGAGTGAAGTGAGAGCATCCACTTCATGTATTCCAGTGACTCATCTTCCTGACGCTGCTCGATTGGCTGGCCATTGATAATTGTTACTGGCAATCCTCTCAATAATTTTGTAGGCCTCATTATAAAACTTAAAAAGTAGAGCACCATTAGCAAAGGCGTCCACTACCATCCTCGTGTGAGCGTTGAGACCATTATAGAATGTCTCAAGTTGAATGCAATATGGGATTTCATGATGGGGGCACTTTCATAATAACTCTTTGTACCTTTCCCATGCCTTATACAGGGACTCATCATCCAATTGTTGGAAGACAGTGATCTCATTCCTCAACTTGGCATTTTCCTCGGTAGGAAATACTTCATGAGGAATCTCTCGTCTAACTCTTGCCATGTAAAAATGGAGTTAGTGGCAATCAGTTCAACTAGGCACGAGCTTTGTCCCTTAGTGAATATGGGAACAGCTTTAGTCGTAATGCATCTTCGGGTACTCTGGCTAACTTGAAAGAATCGATCACTTCCATAAATAGTCTTAAGTGAAGATGAAGATCTTTAGTAGGCATTCCACTGAATTGGCCCACAGTTTGAAGCATCTGGAACATGACTGGCTTTAGTTTGAATTGTTGTGCCTCGATTTCGGGTCTCCTAATACCTGGATTAATATCGTTAAATACTGACAGGGCATACTGTCGTAAAGCTCTATCCCTATCATCAGCAATAATAATAGGATTTTGAGTAAGGTTTGCTCTGTTTCCTTGATTCATATTCTCAAAGTTTACCTCTTCGGTCCTTCTCTGGTTCGCTTGTCTTCTTTGCTGTCAAAAGGTTCGTTCTATTTCAGGGTTCACAGTGAGTAAGTCGATAATCTGGTCAATACTCATAAACACCTGAAATAATCATAGAAAGATTAAGTAAGTAAAGATTTAAATAGGAAAATAAATAAACCAAAATGGAAAAACAAATTCACAAATAATGGCTTTTTTTTCTAAAACAGTCCCCAGCAACGGCACCAAAAACTTGGAACGACGAAAATTGGCAAGTGTACAAAATCGCAACAAGTAATAAAGTGACAAGTAAATGTTGAGTTATCGTACCCACAGGGATTGTAGAAGAATTATTTATGAAAGTAAGTTTAAACACTTTGGTGAAAGAAAAATATTTGGATTTGGGAAATGATTAAAAACTAGAAAATAATGTAAAATAAAATAAAGTTCTAATGCATGATTTCAAAAGATGATTTTAATCAAGATGATATAATTGTGTTGGATTAATTTCATTTCCTTACCTTAGAATCATTAAACTTATGCCTATACTTATTCCTAATAAATCACGGCAACTCAATAATCGCTAACTTATGAACATATTTACAAATCAAAAATCCATTCATCTCTTGTACATGTTCCTATGTCAACTCGACCGATAAAACATATTTATGAAGATAAACATGTTATTGCACATACATACTTATTAGATTAAACAATCTCTCCCATATTCCTATGTCAATTCAAAGGATTAATTCAACCTAATAAGCACATAAAAGACTATGTGAGGTAACAAAGTATCCTTACCTTAAAACAGTTTAATCACAATAATCTTGCAAGTTATACAAGGCATATGTATCGCCAAATACAATGCTAATTTAATCTTCAGCTACCTTAGAAGAATTAAACATGCACTGATTAAGTATTGTGTCCATTAATTAAAATTTCAATGCGTTTAAATAATTAATTCTTTAGTTATCTTACAATTTTAATGCAAGAATAACTTAATCATGGTTTTACTTAATCAAATATTGTACCGAGGCCTATAATAGCATAAACATAAATCTAACAAATCAAGAGGACGGGATGCAATCAACCCAACACGAATTAAATTCAAGCTAAGCTGATTAAATTAACCATTCCAATAGCATAAATATTCATAGATATGTTCATCATAAAAACAATAAAAATTAAAGAGATAAGGATCAAGAATTAAATCCGGTGGTTTTCCGTGGCTTGACTAGGTTGCTTCGTTCTTCCTTCTTTGTTGTCCTCGCCGGTCAAGGCTACTATGATCACTCAATTGCTGTTCCAAAATGGATAAAGAAGACCCCTTTCCCAAGAGAAGAAATCGGCACAAGAGCAAGGAACTTTGAATGGGAAAATGAGAGAAAAAAGTGAGAAAGGAGAGAAGAGTTGTGATAGAAGAGTTATGAGAGACGAGATGTGAGTGAGAGATGATTTGAATGGGCAGAAAAGGGGGTTTATATAGCTAAGGATGGCTGATAAAAATAACAAATTTTAGTAGCGAAAGAACCCCCTCATGGCCTGCCATCTATATGGCACAGTTGAGACTTTCTACTTTGCTAAAATTAGCCTGGGGCAAATCCGTAAAGCCTTAATTTAAGGTTTGGTTTGAATGCAATTTGGAAGTCTTCCAAGGGCCTTTTTGCAGCTCATTTAATCAGCTAAAAATGCTGATTTGGGTCAAAATTTGAATGATTTTGGGCTGCCCAATTGGTGGCTGGTTCGGTTCGCTCAATTCGGTTTAACTGGTGCGGTTCAATTGGGCCCTTTTTTCATAATTAATTAAAATTAATTAATTTAGCCCAAATTAAATTGGGAATAAATTAAAATTAATTATATTATGAATTAATACAGATATTTGGACCGTCTTAGGCTGGAGATTTTTTTACCTTGTTACTTCGAATTGCTTCTTGGTTTTGTTCTTCTAACGGTGTGTGCCGGGTCAATTTTCGCCCTTTGTACGAATCTCTCAAAAATAATCAAAATTCACTAAAAATAATTGTAAATTTGACTAAAAATTAACATGCTCAAATTTTTAATATAATTTAATTATTTTATAAAAATTAATTATTTTATGACAAAAATTCTATCGAAAATGCATGATTTTAAGTAAAATTAGGTATGAAAAAGTATATAAATCTTTGTGTTTCCACATAGAAAATCTTATCTCCCTGAACTTTCAGTGAAGCAAGATGAAGCTAAAAATCTATTACCCCTGAAGTCGCAGTGGGTCGGATCGAATTTACCATAACGAATCTTATGTCTTTTAGGTTGTAGTGGAGCAAGATGAAGATACAATTCCTATAACCCTGAAGTTGCAATGGGTTGGAATGAAGCTACAACTACAAATCCTATACCCCTAAAATTGCAGTGGGTTGGATTGAATTTACTATAGAGAATCTTATCTCCTTGAAATTGTAGTGGAGCAAGATAAGCTACAACTCCTATATCCCTGAAGTTATAGTGGATCAGATTCGAACTACAATTCTTATACCCCTGAAGTTGCAGTGGGTTGGAATGAAGCTACAACATCAACTCTTATCTTCTTGAAGTTGCAATGGAGCAAGGTGAAGCCGTGTTACTAAATCATGCCTTCCTAAAGCTGAAGCGAAACAGATACAGTAAAGTAGAGTAACCAATGAACTAAAAGAGTGGGTTACTTGAAAAAGAAAAACACTGGAGAAGTCTAGATTCAGCAGGACCGGACAAAATTGGTCCTCTTTTAAAGTCTTTGCTCCAATCCCATTACACGACAATAAGCAAAGAGAGCAAGTGCCCGAATTCATCTGGCCGAAAAGAAAACCAAAAATAAATAAATAAAATAAAAAGTCTAATAAAATTAAGCCCATTTACAAAAAAATTACAAGCCCAATTTACCTAACCTAAATCTTCTAACCTAAAAACCCTAAAAGCCCAAGCCCAAAAAACCCTAGTCACTGCTGCTCCTTACCATGTCAGCAGATATGACACCCGAGGACTACCTTTACCTGCCATCGTTTCACCAAAATGGCAAGGCGCGGCTCTGCAATGGTGTTGACCTTGTCATGGATACCTGTAAATAAGAAAAAAAAGAGGAACAGAGAAAAGAAGATAGAAACAATAAAAAAACGTAAAAGAAAAGAAATCAAATAATATGTAATCAGGCTATAAAAGCCACCGCAATGGATGTAATTTTGGAGAAAAAATATGAAAGAAACAAGATTTGAAATAGAAAGAACAAAGAAAACGTTTAAAAAGGTAGTTTATTTTTCTTTTTATTATCGAAAAAACAATAATAATAAAAAAATAGAAGTTCATTTCTTAGTGGTTGTTTCGCCCTCTGCCACCGTCGGAGACCTTCTCTGGCCCTAAATACCTCAGAACTCACTAGAGTTTTGCCGAGGATTCAACAAACATGGCAACGCCAAATTTTTTTTTGTTTTTTTCTTCCTTTTCTTGAGTTTAGAAGGCTTTCATCTTCAGATTTGAGTTTTAGGGGTCCTAAGGACTGAGGAAGGCATCTTTTTTATAAATCTATCCACCGGAGGCTATAGTCGCTGATGATCGGTGGCCATGGCGGAGCAACGATGGCTTTGTGGCCGGAGGAGAGGGTGCTTGAGAGAAAGGAAAGGATGAGAAATTTTTTATTTGAAATAAAGGTAAAATGATTTTTTTTTCTTAATTTTTTACTTATATAGGGTCATGATATGACGCCATTTTGGGCTTAACCTTTAGACGCCCAAAACGACATCGTTTTGATGCTTAACTCGACAACCCAACCCGAATGGCACATGATCCGAGTGTTTTGGATATGGTGGGTCTATTTATTTCCCTGGTCCTTCGGCTTTGGTGGCTCTTTTCAATTTCATCCTATTCCTGTTTTGTCATTTTATTTATTGCCCCATCATTTTAATCTGCTTATACAAATCATTACTTTGAACTACTATCAAACTTAAGGGAATGACATGGATAGAAAAATAACCTTATGAGTCCCTTTACTTTCTATGTTGTTTCAATTTGATCTTTTATATTCATTTTTTTACGATTTATGCTTTAAATTTTTTTATATTCAATTCAATCCTTGTACTCTTGACCCTTTGGGAGTGACGTGTGCTAGGGTTGGGATTATTTGCCCTCGAAGTCCCTAAATTTTTATACTCTATTTTAATTCAATCCTTTACATTCTGTTTTCTTATAATTTAGGTATTAAATTTTGTTATATTATCAATTTAGTCCTCTACTTCCCTTTTCTTTATTTATTTAGAAATTCATGCTTTAAGTTTTGTTTAAATTTCAACTTAATCCCTCATTTATTTAATTTTGCCTCTTTATTTACTATATCTTTTATTTTAACGCTTAAAATTCATGTTATTTATATTTCTTTTTATATAAATCTTATTTTATCGTTGTTATTATTATTTTTATTATTCATATTAGTACTATGATAGTAATCATGACATGATTATCTCTATTATTACAATAAATTGATGTTTTTTTATTATTATAGTTGCATTGTTATTATCCACTAGCATAACACTTGTTTTAGTTTTCTTCATTTATTTATTTATTTATTCATTTGTTTATCATTTTAATGTCATCATTTCTTTTTACCTACTACTATTTTACTTTATTTTGCTAATCACCATTTCATGTATCATGTTAGAATATATTTATCCATTTTATTTGGCCTAAACAAATTAGAAAGTATATTGTTTTAAAATTACGTTCATTCTACCTAACGTATAGGAAATATTTAAAACCGAGGCAATGTTCATTATTTTTGGGATTTGAAGAGTCGTGTTCCTAATTTACAGAGTATGGTCTCTTTCTAAAACCGAAGTAATCAAATATCCTATTTAAAAAATAAAAATGAGATTTAAGTAATGAACAAATGGTGATTACTCTTGTTTTCGAGGACTCAAGCATTGTGTCCTAACTTACGGGGCATGATATTTTCTTCTCAGCGAACTCAAAATAAGGCCTTTTCGTAAAAATTAATTCAGTTAAGTGATTTTAATTAAAAAGAAAATCGTGCAAAGTGGGGTCGTATTTTAATCTCTCTTCGAATTTTCAACTTCCGACATTAAAACATCAAGTAATCAAGTAGGTACCAATTTTAGGCATTATGAGGGTGCTAATCCTTCCTCATACGTAATTGATTCCCTAACCCATTTTTTGGATTTATAAGACCCAATATTACCATTTCTGTAAATCTAACTTTTTATTAAAATAACATCCCGAAATAGGGCCTAAATGGAACAGTGGCATCGAAACCACGAATTCGAGATAGAAAATTTTATTGTGATTAATTTTTTTATGATTTACTGATTGATTCGATGCATATGTTAGAATACCGATAAGAAATTTCAGCGATTGCATGTCTAAATTGCATATTAGGGCTTAATTGCAAAAGTGGGTAAATATGAGCTTTAGATGATAAATGATTTAATGGAAGTGCATAATTGAAGTAGACGTCCTTAAATGGTAATTAGACCATTATATTTTCATGGAAAAAATGGGCATGCATAGATAAAAATAACTAAAGTTTTAACGAAAGGCATTTTAGTCATTTGGTAATAAAAAGAATTAAAAGGGAAAAAGATGGCAAAATGTGCTCATCTTCTTCCATAAGGGCCGAAACTTCAAGGGACACCATAGCTAGGGTTTCTTCACTTTCTCAAGATCATAGTAAGTGCATCCAAGCCCCGTTTTTTTACGTTTTTTGAGTCATCGTAGCTCGATTTAGCTTATGCTACCATTAATTCATGTTAGGGTTCATATTCGGAAAAATAAACATAGGTGAAATGTGTTTATTTTGATGTTTTATGGTGGAATATAAAGCTTGAAATTATGTTAAACAACTTTTTCTAGGCGATTTTAAGTGAAAACGAGTAAAACGACATAATCGGTAAAAATACCTAATGTTCATAGGTAAATGTTAGAGTGGGAATTTGATGTTGTCATAGAAGGGAAAGATGTTCAGCATGTCATAAAACATAAGAATAAGGGATGAAGTTTAAATTCCGAGCTTTAGGGCAAATGTGTAAATATGCAAAAATTTAGGGGCAAAATCATAATTTTGCAAAAGTTCGAGTCAAGGACTGTTTTGATGAATGTGAGTATTAAATAAGCTAATTTTTCTATTATAGATCAAGAGGATTGAAATCCAGAGTTAGACTAGGGAAAGAAAAAGGTTGAGGACTAAGTTGCTAGATTTGATCGTATTTTGTACCGAGGTAAGTTTACGGTAAATAAATGCAATATTTAAATAATTATTATTAATGTTGTTATTTTCCAGTAATTATGTACTTATTTCATAAAATTATTTAATGTTGACTCGAGGATGAGATGATAGAGAATCGGTGTTAAAAAGTCTCGTTGAAACTTTAGTAATGTATTGGATACAAATGTCATGACATTAGGGGATGAGATCCCATGTAAGACCATGTCTGGGACATCGCATTGGCATTATTGAGGTTATGAGAGGTCCCATGTAAAACCATGTCTGGGACATGGCGTTGGCACCGAGATGAGAGGTCCCCCGTAAGACCATGTCTGGGACATTGCATGGGCACCGATATGAGAACTCCCATGTAAGAAAATATTTGGGATATGGCATTGGAAATACAAGAAACATCCCATGTAAGACTATTCTCGGACATGGCTTTGGCATGTTATTATCAGACAGGAGACCCGAGTATCCTTAGTATTCCAAGTTGTTCAACGGGCTAGTAAATAGACTATGTTACATGA
Source organism: Gossypium raimondii (assembly GCF_025698545.1). Classification (NCBI taxonomy): domain Eukaryota; kingdom Viridiplantae; phylum Streptophyta; class Magnoliopsida; order Malvales; family Malvaceae; genus Gossypium; species Gossypium raimondii. Next base: position 18,055,457 of record NC_068572.1, on the reverse strand, counting down.
AAGTTCAGGTAAAAGCATAATAAATAGATTCAGGTGAGTTATAAGGGTTAATAATATCTCAGTTACTAGTTGAGAAAAAGAAATTTTAGCAAGGGAGGAGTAAGTTATATTCATGAGTTATTTAAGTAAGCAAGTAAGTAAACAGGTAAGAGAGTAAGTAAAGAAGAAGCAGAGACCTTGATACTTGATGATGATTTATGAGTATAATTATTTATGATAAATGTTGTTATCTATTTTCCTATAAACATACTAAGCTTTACGCTTACCCCCTTTATTTTCTTTCTTTTTTTATAGTATTTCCAAGCCAATTCAAGGATCGTAAGGACGTCGGAGTTCGTTACACACTATCAACAGATTATCTTAGTATTTTGTGATTCGAAATGTTTTAAGTTATGGCATGTATAGGGACTTAGTCATTTTGTGTGTATGTCCTTATGATATGGCTAATGAATAGAATGTAAATATTCGATAACGATTAGATATTGAAATGGCTATTTAAGAATATTTTTGGTGCTATGTATGCCTAACTGATAGTTATTACAAAGAAATTATAAAAGAGTAAAAATTTGCAATGGAATAGTTTTTGGATAGCAGCATTCACGTGATTTTGAAAAATCACCAAGGATAGTAGAAATGGAATTAGAGAGTGAATGAGATATATAATTAAATCTTATCGAGTCTATTTTCACATAAAAGAAACGGTGTAGGCAAACAAATTTTATATTTTCTAATATTTGAATTTTAGTGAGACAGGGTCAAAATGGTTTTTAAAGTCCCCTATTCTAATTTTAGAAAATCATTAAAAATTGTATAGAAAGAATTATGAGTCATAATTTATATGTATTGATTATTTAGTGAGTCTATTTTCAATAGAAACAAGTGAAATCACCATATGAAGCCTGTAAAATGAGATAATTGAGTTTTAATGAATAGAGGTCAGAACCATCGGATAGTGAAACAGGGGAGACTTGAATGAATAAACTGTACTATTTGGATAATCCAAAAATTCTGGAAATTTTATGATAAGAGAATATGTGAGTCTAGTTTCATTAAAGATTGACAGATCTAAATTTTGAGTTTTGTAACTCAAGTTATAATTAAATTAGAGACTATTACACAAGTCGACAGTTTTATTGTGAATAGTGAAATAAATTATTTTTGATTTGTTTAAGTATTCGAAAAATTTTTAATGTTCCCGGTTTGGACCCGAACCATTCCTGTTGCATGTTTTAGGGTCTCGAGGGTCCTTTTTAGGGACATATTGATTGACTGTGGGCAAATTAATTTTAAAAGCAAATTTTTATGCTCCGAATTAGTAAGTTAAGTCAGGTAACGCCTCGTGCTCGACTCCGGCAACGGTCTCTGGTAATGGGTGTTACATTTATTGGTATCAAAGTGAGAGTTTAGTCAGTTCTTGAAATACCCAGTATGAATAAGAGTCTAGTTATACATGCAATACCTGTATTTTGATAGTGTGACAACTCCTGATGATTTTAAAATGTTTCTCTTTTATAGTTATGGATCCCGAATGAGCTAGTGCAGATGATGTAGAAAGTAATGCGCCTGCTCCCGCAGAAGGGACGGTACCACCAGATAGTAGTGAAAGGCCCGTTACAGTTAGTCAGGAAGGAGGGGCTCGAGAAGCCTTCTTCCAAGCTATGAATGAATGGTTTGCCAAGTTTGTTTGCACGAATTCGGCTGTTAGACCTCCACCCCCTCATGATTCTCCGATCCCCCATGTAGCTCCCCTAGTCACAGTACAGGTATAAGAGGAAGGCCACCATTTGATAATATTAGAAAATAAGGGGCTGAAGAGTTTTAGACTACTAAAGATAATGATGCAAAGAGAGCAAAATTTTGGCTCGAGAATACTATCAGAGTCTTTGATGAGTTATCCTGTACACCTGAGGAATGCATTAAGTGTGTTGTCTCACTCCTTAGAGATTCAGCCTATCATTGGTGGAAGACTCTTGTGTCAGTTGTACTGAGTGAGAAAGTTACTTGGGATTTCTTTCAAGAGGAGTTCTATAAAAAGTATATCAGTCAGAGATTTATTGACCAGAAAAGAAAAGAGTTCCTTGAGTTAAAGTAGGGTAAGATGACTGTAACCGAGTATGAACGTGAATTTGTCATACTCAGAAAGTATACTCAAGAGTGTGTGTCTACAGAGGCTATCATGTACAAAAGATTTTAGGATGGGCTCAATGATGATATTCAACTATCAGTTGGCATTCTAGAGATAAAAGAGTTTGTTGTTCTAGTTGAAAGAGCCTGTAAGGCAGAGGAGTTGTTAAAAGAAAAAGAAAAGGGCAAAGCTGAAATTGTGGTTCAAGACACGAAGAAAATACAGATGAGCAGATCATTTCAGTCTACATCTAAGAGGCCTAGAGAGTTCTCTATAAGATCAAATTTTTCAGCCCGGTATCGTAGCTGAAACAGAGGTAGAAGATTTGTGGGTTCAAGAACTCAGACTACTACAATCGCAAGTATGGGTAGTACTCGAGCACCTATACCGGAGTGTGCTCAATGTTGTAGATGTCATCTCGGTGAGTGCCGAGCAAATGAAAGTGCTTGCTTCAGATGCAGTAGATCATTTTATTCGGGATTGTCCCGAAACAGTTAAGAGAGAAGTAAATACCCAGTGCAAGATCGGGAAATGCTCCCACTAGAGGCAGACCACAGAGGAATCTAGGAGTTGGAGCAAGTAACAGGAGTACGTCCAGAGACTCAATAGCTAAATCAGATGTTAGAGCACCCGCAAGAACTTATGCTACTTGCGCTTGCAAAGAGGCATCCTCCCCCGATGTGATTACGGGTACATTTTCTCTCTATGATACTAGTGTTATTGGTTTGATTGATCCGGGTTCAATCCATTCCTATGTTTGCATGAGATTGATGCCTAGTATGAACATGTCCATAGGATATACTGAATTTGTGATTAAAGTATCGAATCCATTAGGCCAGTATGTGTTAGTAGACAAAGTATGTAAAAATTACCCTTTGATGATTAAAGGTCATTGTTTTCGGCTGATCTTATGCTATTGCCATTTGATGAGTTTGATGTGATTCTCGGTATGGATTGGTTGACTGCCCATGATGTGATAGTGAATTGCGGAAAGAAATACATTGAGTTGAAATGCAAAAATGGTGATATTATCCGGGTTAATTCAGATGAGTTAGATAGTTCTCTTGCCATGATTTCTATTATGTCTGCTTAGAAATGTTTGAGAAAAAGGTATAAAGCTTATCTTGCTATTGTATTGAATACTAAAGATTCAGAGTTGAAAATTGAATCAGTGATAGTAGTTTGTGAGTTTTTCGATGTGTTTCCGGAAGAATTGCTAGGTTTGCCTCCTATTAGAGAAGTTGAGTTTGGTATTGAGTTGGTTCCAGGTACCACTCTCATTTCTATCGCTCCTTATAGAATAGCCCCGTTAGAATTGAAAGAATTGAAAGCTCAGTTGCAGGAATTAACTGATAAAGGTTTTGCAAGGCCTAATTGTTCTCTATGGGGCGCACCAGTGCTTTTTGTGAAAAAGAAAGACGGTTCGATGAGGTTGTGTATAGATTATCGGCAGCTTAACAAGTAACAATAAAGAATAAATATCCACTGCCTAGAATTGATGATCTGTTCGACCAATTGAAGGGAGCCACTGTGTTCTCCAAGATAGATTTGAGATCTGGTTACTGTTAGTTGCGGGTTAAAGAGTCAGATGTTCCGAAGACTGCTTTCCAGACTAGGTGTGGTCACTATGAGTTTCTTGTAATGCCATTTGGCTTGACTAATGCTCTTGCCATATTCATGGATTTAATGAACCGAATCTTTCGACTGTACTTGGACAAGTTTGTAGTTGTGTTTATTGATGATATTCTGATTTACTCTCCTGATGAGATTGAACATGTCGAACATTTGAGAACAGTTTTATAGATTTTGAGAGATAATCAGTTGTATGCTAAGTTTAGCAAAAGTGAGTTCTGGCTTCAAGAAGTCGGATTCCTTGGACACATTGTCTCAGATGATGGTATTAAAGTTGATCCAAGCAAAATTTCAGCAATTTTTGAGTGGAAACCACCCAGAAATGTGTCAAAGGTTAGAAGTTTTCTTGCATTAGCTGGTTATTTAAGACGAATTGTAAAGGGATTTTCCGTGATAGCTACCCCATTGACAAGGTTATTGCAGAAAGATGTTAAGTTTGAATGGACCGAGAAGTGTCAGCAGGGTTTTAACAAGTTAAAGGCATTGTTAACTGAAGCTCCTGTGACTTACAGTGATGCATCCTTGAATGGATTGGGTTGTGTACTTATGCAGAAAGGTAAAGTAATAGCATATGCTTCCAAACAGTTAAAGCCACCTGAGAAAAACTACGAGACGCATAATTTAGAGCTAGCTACCATTGTATTTGTGTTGAAGATTTGGAGACATCACTTGTACGGTGAGAAGTGTCGAATATTCACTGACCATAAAAGTTTGAAATACTTGATGACCTAGAAAGATTTGGACTTGAGGCAAAGAAGATGGCTAGAGTTGATTAAAGATTATGAGCTAGTGATCGACTATCATCCGGGTAAGGTAAACATTGTTGGTGATGCCTTGAGTAGAAAGTTTTTATTTACATTGAGAGCTTTGAATACTAGTTTGGCTTTATCAGATGATGGTTCTATTTTAGCTGAGTTGAGAGCTAAACTAATGTTTCTTGAAAAAATCTGTAAAGCTCAGAAAGATGATAGTGAGTTATAAGCTAAAAGACCTCAGTGCGAATCAGGTGTAGAGTTTGATTTTCAGATCAGTTCTGATGGTTGATTGATGTTGAAAAACCAGATATGTGTACCGAAAAATGATGAGCTTATTTGAAAGATCTTACAGGAAGCACATAGCAGTTCTTTGTGTATTCACCCAAGTAGTATAAAGATGTATAATAATTTGAAGAAAACTTACTGGTGGGCAGGAAAGAAAAGAGATATTTCAGAATTTGTTTCTAGATGCTTGATTTATTAGTAGGTAAAGGCGGAATATCAGGTACCTTCAGGATTATTGCAGCCTGTGTTAGTTCCTAAGTGGAAATGGAACCGAGTTACCATGGACTTTGTGACATGGTTATCGTTGACACTGAGCAAGAAATATGCACTATGGGTTGTGATTGATAAGCTAACGAAGTCGACTCATTTTATCCCAGTTCGTATGGATTATTCACTTGACAAGTTGGTTGAGTTGTATATTTTAGAGATAGTTCGACTACATGGAGTACCATTATCGATTATCTCAGATAGAGATAAGAGAATTTACTTCGCAGTTTTGGAAGAAATTTCAGGAAGCTTTGGGCACAAAGTTGAGCTTTAGTATAGCTTTTCATCTTCAGACTGATGGTCAGTCAGAGAGTGTTATTTAGATACTTGAGGATATCCTCAAACTGATGGCATGGGCACCGATATGAGAACTCCTATGTAAGACCTTATCTGGGATATGGCATTGGCAGGACAAGAAACATCCCATGTAAGACCATGTCTGGGACATGGCTTTGGCATGTTATTATCTGACAGGAGACCCGAGTATCCTTAGTATTCCAAGTATTTCAACGGGCTAGTAAATAGACTATATTACATGAAAGTTCAGGTAAAAGCATAATAAATAGATTTAGGTGAGTTATAAGGGTTAAGAATATCTCAGTTATTAGTTGAGAAAAAGAAATTTCAGCAAGGGAGGAGTGAATTATATTCATGAGTTATTTAAGGAAGCAAGTAAACAAGTAAGAGAGTAAGTAAAGAAGAAGCAAATACCATGATATTTAATGATGATTTATGAGTATAATTATTTATGATAAATGTTATTATTCATTTTCTTGTAAACATACTAAGCTTTACGCTTACCCCTTTTATTTTCTTTCTTTTTTTATAGTATTTCCAAGCCAATTCAGGGATCTTAAGGACGTCGGAGATCGTTTCAAACTATCAACAAATTATCTCGATATTTTGTGATTCAAAATGTTTTAAGTTATGGCATGTATAGGGACTTAGTCATTTTGTGTGTGTGTCCTTATGATATGGCTAATGAATAGCATTTAAAATTCAATAATGATTAGCTATTGAAATGACTATTTAAGAATATGTTTTGGTGTTATGTTTGCCTAAATGATAGTTATTACAAAGAAATTATAAAAGAGTAAAAATTTGCAATGGAACAGTTTTTGGACAGCAACATTAACATGATTTTAAAAAATCACCAAGGATAGTAGAAATGGAATTAGAGAGTGAATAAGATATAGAATTAAAGCTTATCGAGTCTATTTTCACATGAAAGAAACAGTGTAGGCAAAGGAATTTTATATTTTGTAATATTTGAATTTTAGTGAGGTAGGGTTAGAATGGTTTTCGAAGTCCCCCATTCTGAATTTAGAAAATCATTAAAAATTGTATAGAAACAATTATGAGTCATAATTTATATGTTTAGATTCCTTCATAAGTCTCTTTTCAATAGCAACAAGTGGAAGCACCATATGAAGCCCGTACAATGAGATAATTGATTTTTAATAAATAGAGGTCAGAACCATTAGACAGTGAAGTAAGGGAGAATTTAACGAAAAAACTGTACTATTTGGCTAATCCAAAATTTCTGGAAATTTTATGATAAGAAGATATATGAGTCTAGTTCAGGGAAAATTTATAGATCTGAAGTTTGAGTTTCGTAACTCGAGTTATAATTAAATTAGTGACTGTTGCACAAGTGGATAGTTTTATTGTGAATAGTGAAATAAATTATTTTTGATTTGTTTAAGTATTCGAAAAATTTTTACTGTTCCTGGTTTGGACCCGAACTATTTTTGTTGCATGTTTTAGGGTCTCGAGGGTTCTTTTTAGGGACATATTGATTGAATGTGAGTGAATTAATTTTAAAAGCAAATTTTTATGCTCCAAATTAGTAAGTTAAGTCTGATAACGCCTCGTGCTCGTCTCCGGCAACGGTCTCGGGTAAGGGGTGTTACAGTATTGATGTGATCCAATCACACCTAAATAAAAAAAGGATTGGTGGCGACTCTATTTTCGTTTTAAAATAAAAGTCAATTTCAAAAAAGGTTTCAACAGCAGGAACTTGAGAAGTATTCACGATCGGAGTAGCTAACCCTTTTTTAAGTCTAAGAAACTATGGTCATTCACTATCCTCAGAGTCTTTGGTGCTCCTCTCCACCCTTGGTCTCGTTTGGGTTTTCTTAACTTCTATTTTCTTAGGTTGAGCAGCAGTGGTACCTTTGTTTGCCTGAGCTTCATCCAATATGGTTGTAATGCCCATGATTGTTTGAATAGTCGTAGTGGTATGAGAATTTAAAGAAGACCCTGCACTACCAACAAGAGTGTTAGCCCTACTAGAAGAAGAAGTAGAAGGAGTACCATGATTTATTATGTTCTATTAGTGTGGATGTAGTACACAAGTGTCGTAAAAAAAGAAGGGAGGTTTCCTCATGCCACTTACTAAAACTTGTGCTAGATCACTACGTGCGTTGTGAGGCCAAGCCACTGAAACAGAAGGAACAATATAAGTATCCGCTCATTGAAGAAGGTCATTTGCTCGACGACCATTTGGGTTCATCTCTTGTAGGAAATATTGGAAACCATTCCTGACTGAGACAATTTCCATCAATTCAATTACGTGCCCCCCTTAACCGTTTATACTGGTTCAATACAGCAACTGGGTCAACAAGTAGACTTTGTGGAAAGATGTCTTCTCGAGGAAGGGGCCACCGAGTAGGGAAGCCAAACCCAGTTTCTAGCTTGTAAACAACACTTGCAAATTTTTCCTTCTTCAGATGAATATTCAAAGCCCAATTTTAGATTATAGGCTCATAGCCTAGGCATGCTCTGAAGTAGGCATTACCGATTGAGGTATCCTGTCTCTTTCCCTTCAACTGGTAAATCTTTTGGAATACGCCTAACATTGGTGGCTCATTGTTCATACAACAGTCTGTAAAGAAGGCCACCAATGTCCACTATGGTAAAGCAGATAGTTGCTCTAGTGTGATGTCATCACAGTAAAGTACTAAGTAGAAGAAGGGGTGGAGAGGTAGATGGAAGCCCAGCACTAGCAAAATGAGCGGAATAATGAAACCTGCAGTATTTTCACATAGACAAAACCCTTATGTCATTAGAATTTATAGGCGAAGTGTGGTTGAAAGATGCCTTGGGCTCCTAAGTACCAATTTAATTCAGCTTTAGTAGTACTACATTTGTACATCAGAGCATCCATGTGTGGTGGGATGTCATTAAGACCTTTAGGTCCGAATGTAACTGGACCTCTGGGACTGTTGTTCTGTCTAATCTAGCCACTACCCCTCCCTCGAGTGGTGGGTCCAACCATATTGTGTTTTAGAAATGAAAGAAAAAGGAAAGGGAAAAATTACCTCTGAAGGAAAATGAAAACTGCAGACAAGAGAAATGGGAAACTTTGACGAAAAGATATATAGGGTTCCAATGATACAACAAAGGCTTTGGAAAAGTGTTTAAGTTTTAATATTTCTAAAAAACCAAATGTCTGTGGGAAGTTTAAAATTTTGGGTTAACTATTCGAATCCTCTAATTGTTATTCGACACTTGTCAAGGCTGAGGTTAAGAGACATTTGAAAGCACGGGAGTACCCACTAAGCTTAGAATTTGCCATTTAAAACTGACTGTTGGCATTCTCGCCAATTAGGATTCCCATAGTGTATGCCATCAAATAGAAGCCGATATGACTATGTAGGGCATTTCGCTAATCTGTATTATACGTCTAGCGCGGAGAATTAGCTATCCAACTTTAGTTTTAGGGATTTTCAAGTTGATAAAAATTTTTAGGATGAAATTTTTATTAAGAAGGCGAGAGTTGTAACACCCCAAATTTGGCAGATACAAAAAACGGTGAGTAGAGATGAATTTTACCTATTTTGGTGCATTATAGTAGTATAGTTTGCCAATTGGCAGGCTTTTGGTGAACTAAAGTTGGCGCATAGAGTATCCGCCCATAGAAATGCATAGGAATTTCATCTTAGAATATTCCTCAAATGAAGAGAGAATACGAAAAATGAAAAGCCTTGCGAAGGTTACCGCCAAAGGTATAGTATGCCTTGTTTGCTTGAGTACTATGCCAAGAAGGTTTTGTAACGAGATTTGGTTGTGAGTCAACTGAGTTGATTGTTCAAATAGCATTTGTACAAAATTTTATTTTATATTTTTTTTGGTTCTTGTAGGCCATGTAAAGGACAATTTCTATACACATTTGACACTTGTTAAGATCCATTAAGGGGAAATTGTGTATATATATGGTATGAATGGAACATCGAGATGGATTTCTTTCTTTTGTTCTATATTCAGGTTCTTCTTTTTAAGCCAAAATATTCTCTTCTTCTTTATTAGACTGGGAGCTAAGACCTTTGGATGTAATTAGTGGATATTTCAACCTTCTAGTAAGCCTGATATCTTTGCATAATATGATTCCAAAAGAGTAAGGATGTTAAGAAGCATAAATACAGTAGGAAGTAAATAGAAGGCATTGCATGAGGGTTGTATGTACCTGGTATACGAGTAATTCCATGTTCTTTCAAGCATTTTCTAGTGCGGGTTCAAGTAAATTTGTGTTTGGAACTCCAGGCTATAGTATAGGTGTGTATCAAGTGATTCTTTATCCTGATTTATGTAAGTTAATTTATATTCGAAATTCACATGTTGATATTATCGCGAATAATTGGTAAACCTGTGAAGCAAAGTAATGTTGTTGCATGTTTGCAATTGAGGTAAATAAGTTAGGGTACGAATAAGATGATGTGTGATGTAAATGCATGTGACATTAGGTATGGAAAGGTGAATTTTGTGAAGAGAATATAAACTAGTTAGGTATGAAAATGAATCTAGGTAAGTGGATTTTATGTTGGACGAACAACCATCCATTTGTGTTGCCACTGGTAAGGAAGTTACATTGTTAACTGGACAAATAGATCACGGTGATAACAAGGATACTCATGACTTACCCTCCGGTGAGATGTAAACTGAACTGGTAGAACACGGCATGAGAATGTGTAAGACCATGCAACTGCAAACCCATGGCTTTGTATGACAATGAAAAATACTCATGGTGATGCCTTTAGTGAGATGTAGACTGGACTAGAAAATCACAACATGGAAATATATGTATAAGACCATGAGGGAGAAACCCCATGGCATCTTTTGAGATAGTCCGATGAGACAATAAACAGTAATTCTCTGTAATGCCTTTGTGGCGTATTCTATGAAGCCTGTATAGCGTATTCTATAAAGCCTTTGTGGTTTAATCTATGAAGCCTTTGTGGCGTATTCTGTATAGCCTTTGTAGCATACGTTTTAAAGCCTTTGTGGAATATTTGATGATATCTGAGTGACTATTTCTATAATGTCTAAGAGATGTTGTTTCGTAAAATGTTTATGTGTCGTCATCTCAGTGAGCATTGAAATTTTTGTAACAACCCAAACTCAGCCAGGATGGTACAATCCGAACCTAGAATGTCATATCAGCCACCAAAGTGACTCTCCATTCAACACCCAACCTAACCTCCAACACACCACAAACTAAATTATAAAACATTCCCAAGTTACAAATATGCAATAGAATATCCTATACACATAAAAGGAACAAGAGACATGCAAACTCATAAAATTTAACTTGCACAAGAGAGGCATTCACATGTGACAGCAATATGTCATAAAGACAAAAGAAGAAAAATCATGCGATCATGTAATTGTGTGAAAGACTGTTAAAATTTAGTAACTTACTCTTAGGCTTGCATGCGTATAGGGTTCGCATACATATAGGGTTTACATATATATAAAGGTTTGCATACAAAGGTAAAGGTTCATATAAAAGTAAGGGTTTACGTACTTGGGTACTTCATAGTAATTTTGGCTAACTCAATATGGGCTATTTGGTTTTGTTTATTTTCATGCTTTAAAATTGTGGTAACAATTTAATAAGAATTTAATTTCAAGAACATGGATTTGTAATTTAGGGAAAATATCAAAACATGCTTTCAAAATATATTCATACTAGAATGAAGTTTACTTATTAAACATTCAAGTATTTTACTACATAAGTTTATCAGTTCACAAACTTAGAAATAAAAGTAACCATAAGAAAAATTAAGTCTTATAACAATTAGTGAAGTCAACATATTATAAGATATTCGTAATCCCAAAAAGAATCCCACATTTCCTTTAAATCATGGGTTGGCTTCTACTACCTCTCTAGTGTTTATACTTCTCCTGGACCACTTGCCTCGTCGTTACAAACAGTGCATTCTAACTATCTACAGGGTATAGAAGGACCGTGTGAGTTCTTGCGAACTCAATGAATAAAAAAGAAAGAATAATCGTATAGTACACACGAAACATAAGTTTAAAAAAAGTTTAGGCAAAATAATTATTCTACAAATTGGGTTCACCATATCTATACGAAGTCTAGTTCGCAATTACCTGTTGATAGTTAGCTTAAGCAGAAAAAACATAATATTTTGAAAAACACAATATTTTACTCATGTACTTTTCAGTTGGATAAGCGAACCTCCTTATTACTCGCAACATTGATTCAAACAATCTTAACATGTCCCATAAGTGTAGCATAACGCTAAATAGTCTCTAAACACGCCAACATGTTCCTTTGAATGGAGCTTTGCTCGACATTCTCTTATCTCTTTAAACCTATCCCAGGGCCACTCCCCTAAAACACAAAACACAAAGGTGAGTACTCATAATCCTATAGCATGCCATTATATCCAATGATTTCAAAAGTTTATAGAGCATATACTTAAACTTAGAGCTCGCAACTCACTGTTCATAATAAGCTCACAATATAAAGCTTGCATATCACTGTTCATAAAACACATATATAATCACAATCAGAAAATAGAGATATAGATAAGGCTTACTCTCGGAACTTAGAACAAAAAACCTAAGCTTCCGATAACACTATGCTTCACACATACATGTGGCGATCCTTGAAAACTATCCAATTTTCTTAAAACCTTAAGTAAGCTTTGCTTTTCCCTTGTCTTTGCTTGTAGATGGTTCTCATGGGTTCACAATGTCATAAACATACACAAGTCACTTAACAAACACAACACATTGAATTCATACATAAATACAAGTGAACCTAGGTTCGTACATGCTATCCTTTTGGCAAACCTAGTTTCCTTTGTTGCTAACACAATAAAGAAATAGAGCCTCACCTTAAATCCTGAGGGCTAAGATTTGGGTTTGGTCGAGATTGCATATATGAGTTGCTAGGATCGACTTGTTGATTGCTCCATGTGAAATTCAAATGATTTCACCATGAAGGATTGTAGTAATTTGATTATGGTCCTGGCCCAATTTTATTCTGATTCTGGTTATCCATGTAGTAGATGGATTCTGGGTTTGATGGCGATTTTTCAAACATATGACCATCTCCACAATAAACACAGGAGATGTTATCAAACTGGCTTAAAGTTCTTAAGCAAGGAAGTCATAAAAGATACCTAAGCTGCCAAAGACGTAAGTGCATCAACTTCATGAACTTCGACCACTCTTCTTCTTGTGGCAACTCGATTAGTCAGCCACTGATAGTTGTTGCTAGAAATCCTTTCAAAGATCCAATATGCTTCATTGTATGATTTTGAAAGAGGAGCTCCATTGGCTGAAGCATCGACCACCATTCTTGTATTTGCATTGAGACCATTGTAAAAAGTCTTCAGCTAAATGTAGTTGGAAATGTCATGATGAGGACATTTTCGCAACAGCTCTTTGAATTGCTCCCATGCATAGTAGAGAGATTTTTCGTCAAATTGTTGAAATGAGTGATTTCATTTTTGAGTTTGGCATTTTTGCTTGTCAAAAATACTTCATCAAGAATCGTTTAGCCAATTCTTTCCATGTTGGCAATACATAAGGCGGTAAGAATTCAACCATGCTCGAGCTCAATCTCTCAGCGAGTATTGGAATAACTTCAATCTCAAAGCGTCTTCAGTCACTTTGGCTAGCTTAAATGAATCGCTCACATCCATGAGTAAGTGAAGATGCTGATGCGGATCTTCGATAGGTATTCCACTATATTCACCCACAGTTTGCAACATTTGGAATATAACCAGCTTCAATTCAAACTAAGGGGCCTCAATTTAGGGTCTCACAATTCCCATATTGAGTTCATTCAATAAAGGCACGACATACTGATAAATAGCATGATCTTTGTCATCAGCAACAATGATTGGATTATGAGCGTTGTAAACAACTCCTTCATTCTAATTTTGTTGCGTGGGATCTGTTTTCGTAGCTTGTCTTTAGGCTACTCGTTCCCTTCTTCTTTGTCTGAAGGTGCTATCAATATCAAGTTCAACAGGAGGTAGATCGATGATTCGATCTATGGTCATAAGCTATAGGTACCTATGAAAAAAAACACAATGAAGAAAACTTAAATAAAAACAAAAGAATTTAAACCAAATTGTTGATTTTAAATTTCATAAATAATATTTAAAACACAGTCCCCGACAATGACGCCAAAAACTTGTTGTGAATATTATATATATGCAATTGATGTGCAAGTTTACACAATCATCAACAAGTAATAAATTAGTGAGTTATAATATTGTCTCCACATGGACTATATATATAAAACAAATTATTGTGAAATTACAAATTAACAAGTTGGTGGTGAAAAATAAATAAAGTGTGAAGTGTGAATTAACTACTTAACTGAAATGAATGACTATATATGCAAATGCAAATGAAAATTGAAGCAGCAATTCACGAGATTTAAAAACTATGACATGAATGACCTAGAATGATTACACTCCTCAACTAAATTTATTCACGACAATATTTAATAAATATTCCGGAAAAATCTTTGAATAGGGAGTTAAGTCAATCAATGAAAACCCAAAAAGAAATTATCTAAGGAAGTTTAAACCAAAAACAAAAAAAATGTCCGATGAGCTTTGAGGGAATATAACGTTTCTGTCGTAGGGAGAATTCAAAGAAATAGTTTTTCAGTCTCTTTTTTAGCTGGAAACAATACTTACGGGATAAAGAGTCAGGTAAATCTCCGTTAAGTATAACATACGTGTTGAAAAATAATTGGAGGGGCACTAAAAGAGACACCAGCAAGGTAGAGGAATTTCTTCTTATCGAATCCATCCACAAGTTATAAAAATTATAAAACTTATTTTCTAATAAAATTATGGGAGTTTTTTGAAATTACGGCATCTACCATTAGTAGAACTTGTAACACTATTATTATTGGCATGATGTCGTTTAAGTTTTTTCAATGTTCTCCGATCAGTAATGTTGAATGTGTGGGTGAAGTCCTTGCGATATTTACATATAAATAGAAGAATATGTGGCTGATAGATATATATCACTAAATTTGGGGGGAGAAAGGAGGAAAGAATATAGAAAAGGTCGAAGAAAGAAAAATGGATGATCCTCCACGAATAAAGGGTTTCCATTTTAAGGTTTCAGTATATTGGGAATGACATCAAATTAAATGACACCTATGATGAGTAAATTCGCAAGTGCCGCTAGATTTTATAAGCTTATGGTACACATGAGGAGGTTGTTTCCATGGTATAATGTTATGTTTTTTTTTTTTTTCTAATCAAAATTTCCCTTTCTAAATCTATAAACACAGACCGCAGTTACGTCTAATGATTTTCGTCGCCTTCCCATGCTTTTTGATAGGCTGGTTTCGTAGAAATAAACATTTCGTTTATCGAAAATATGAGATACTGAAATGATGTATATATGTTGGGTGGATTAATAATTTTAGTGACGTGAAATCCAAGGTTCTTCTATCCATATTTCATAATGAAACTTGTCTCCTACCCTTCATACTTCATAACCTATAGCCATGAATGAGTTGGAAATAATTGGTGTTATATGTAATTGGAAATTAGTACAATATTTGGTTCGAACTATGGCTATATCCATTAGGCAATAACTTAATATGAATGCATGTAGCAGAAAGGTTGAACGGCTTTCAGAAATTTTCCATTTCAATAATTTATTACGGCACATTTGTTCGGAATTTTTTATCATTTATCAGAGCTTCCAGCTTAATTTCAATTCTTTTTGGCAGGTTGTGTATTGAGATTTGATTAGAAAAACACCTGGTGATGAGTTCTTCAAAGTTCAACTTTAAAATTCATGTATTCTTCCTCGTTGCATCTTTGGCTAGATTCGAACCATCGTTGGGGCTCTACCTAGGTCAAAGACATGTAAACATAGTAAACAAGCTCGAAAACCATGAGACATTGATGATCCATTGTTGGCAAAACAGTGATGATATGGGAAAACGATATTTGAAGTACGATGAAGAATTTCAGTCGGCTTTTATCGATCTATTCACTTTCCAGCATGTGAACATTGAATGCGACATGGAGTTCAAAGATGGAGACATGACAAGGAGAGGACATTTCTTGGTGTATGATTCTAGCCATGATGTTAGGACGCGTGAGTGCTATAAATGGTGTAATTGGTCCGTTGGGACCTACGGCTTGTATGCATACGATGAGGTTGATCACAAATGGGACTACGAAATTCCATGGCCTAGTAATAATAGGTTTTAGCTAAAGCTCAACCATGTTTAACTTAATATCCAAATGTATATATAAAATTTTGTGGTGTGCAGCTTTGAGGATCTTGGTAATAAGATTCGAATTTCATTTCATCTTGTCATCTTCTTTGGTTCGGTTTTTTTCATAGCTTTCGAACTTGTACCAAAATATAGCCTGTTTTTCTAACCTCGCCTTAACTTTCCAAAACGTTGAAAAAAATTAATTTTGCCCTGCGCGAAGACAAATCTTTCTAGAATACAGGAGAGTAAATTAAATCGCTACAAGGAAGAACACTATATCCAGCTCTTTTCCTTGTTTACAAATATAGTTTTTTTTTAATATAACTTCTTTGACCGATGTTTTTTAGAAAAAAAAAATTTAAACTGCACTTGTGTTTTTGGCTAGACGGATCCTTATCATTCCTGATTTTCAACCGAACAGCCTTCTCCTCTATTCTCGTACCACGAGCTCAAACAAATTGTCTTCTCAAATAGAAACCAGCAGAACTGTTATTTCGAAAATTATATTTAATATTCAAATAATAAAACTCTCTCTATTTTCGGGTACAGTAACAAAATCTTAAAGTTGTGTAAATAGCTCTACCAATGCCATCTATTTATATGAAAATGAGGTAGAACCCTTGTTGAATTGTAAAAATTTGTTTCAACAGGAAAATAAACTCCTAGACAATCTAAGAGTATAAGGGGCGGCAACCCTAATTAATAATACTAGAGTTTGTCATCCCCCTCATTAGCATAAGAAGCTTTTGGGTCTCTCCCATATCGGGTCCAATTATAAGTTCTTATTAGATTTTAACCCTGGTACTTTTTAATTCGATTCAACCTGATATTTGTTTTCCTAGTTTCCAAAATAAAAGTCATAATATTTTTCTAATTACATAATCATCTCAACCGAAATCTAATTCCGTTAAAATTGTGACGACTTTACCGTAAAAGAATCTATGAGAAAATATATTTAATATTTCTACATTCAATGGTTTACTGTGACCTAATGATTTATTTCAATTTTCGAACTTCACTTAATTCAAAAACAATAAATTCATTCCCTGGTCATTTTCATTTTGGAGAAAATCACATTCATTTCCAAATAATTCAATTTCTCCATTTTCATTTTTATTTTGGAGAAAAACTTAATCATTTCAAATTGTTTCTTATTTCTCCATTTTCACCATTTCTATTCATTTGATTCAACTTCCAATTAATTATTAGTTTTAACGAGCTAGCGGAGGGTGATCTACCACAATTTGTTATATAAATTAGATTCTTTTCGGCACTTAACGAGCTTGCTTTCTATATATTTTACATTTTCCATTTTTAATAGTTTATGTTTAATTTTAGCAAAATAATTGTTTTTACTTAATTTTTAGCCATATGATGACCTAATGGGAAAATACAGGCCTAGGGATGAACTAATGAGCTACTTGAGTTTGCAAGACACTATTTTTGGGATGGGAAAGAGAAGGATGACTGTTGTGTTACGACACCAGCATGTTGTGTCCCAACACCGGACTTTAAAGCCAAAGAATTCAGTTTCGAAAGGCAGTGTTGCGACATCAATCCCGTGGTAGTGCGGCACCACACGACGAACATGAATTATTAGGCCAGGGGTGTGTTTGTCTGCACAATAAAAATGATTAGTTTTTAGGGTTGTAATTAACCTAATTACACTTTGGTGGTCATAACTAATCCCTCTTTCGGGTTCTACTCAATCAACTAGTCGCTAACCAAGCAACATCTCTCGATCTTCCACTAAACTAATGAGTCGACAAGAACTACTTATCTCTCGTCCTCACATTCTAGACCAAATTGCGGTAAGGGGTTCATAGATAGGTAATACCAATTTTTGTTTAATTCCCACCTAGATGACTTTCTACGGTTGTCAAGCCTAGGGTTTAAGTTCTTCCTATCCCAAATAGTTGATCTGCTAAGAAACCCTACATAGAAATTAATTATTCCCACGTCCACTCACTAATCCCCAGTAGAGAATTAGTTCCTTATGGATCCCATAAACAATATATACTTTATGAATAAAGTAAACATGAGAAATAGATCAAGAGTAAAAGTAAAGATAAATCCTTATTTTTATTTGAATGATTGAAGCGCAGAAATCCTCGAATAGTTTTCTGAATCCACAAGTTAGATTCTCCGCAGAATAATAACGAATATAAACTGAAAAGAAATCTTAAACCCAAAATAAACTAAAAACTATAAATTAAACTGAAAAGAAAATTCTAAGTTATAGAAAAGATGTCCTTCAAGTGTTTGATTAAGCTTATTTAAAATATTAGGGTTGGTCGTCATCCCTAGCCCTAGTTTGGCTAACGATTTTACGTTAAATTTCATTATGCGGATCAAAATGCCCTCAGCTCGTTAATGCTTCATGTATAGGGCTGGTGTCGCTACAACCTCTACTTATGTCACAACATTGAAGGCAAATTGCTTGGCTGAGGCTCAACTTCAAGGGTGTGTCACGACATACGTTCTCTATATGGCACACCAAAGGCAGACTTGGTATTTTGGGTTCTTGCTAACTATGTTATGACATTAAACTCATATGTTCCAACATAGCAACCAGTCTCCTATGCTCACGTCTTCGATTAGTCTCTTGCACACTTACTAAATATGTTAGCCTTCCCTCAGGCCTACGTCGGCCCCGAAGGTCACACAAAATAAATCAATTCATACTTTTTATTAATTGAAAACTAAAATAGAAAAACTAGATAAAACATAATAAAATTTCCCATATTTAAGCTCCTTAAGTATGAAACTAGTTTAATCTACTATATCGAATTGTGTGTAACACCCTATATCCAACCCAGTCACCGAGCCTAAATATCAGGATGCCTTACCACTGTCTAATGTCATTAACAAAAATGAAAGGCTCATTCGAGATGAAACATCATCCATTTTAGTATTTGCTCGGGTTTTAAGTGAAACATGCTCCTAATTACCATTAAGTCTTGCTAAACATACGTTAAGCATCATATAATAACATTTGTACATACATAAGGGCCAGTTAGCAAAATTTTCCAATCAAGTACGAAGCTATTGATGCTGGCACATAGGTATCGAGATTTCCTTCATTCAGTTTCGATACCGGATGGAAAATCGGTACCAAAACAACATTTTGTTTCTCATCCAAAAATAAAACACCCAAAATTATCGATACCTTATGAAAAGTATCAGTAATTTTACCTCAAGTATCGATGCTCATGATATGGTATCGATACAGATTTACGATTTCGACTTCCAGCACATTTTAAAATCATAGAGGTATAATTTTTAACACACGAATATCGATACCTCTGTTTCAGACCAAACAAATACAACACATATAAGCCTATTTTAGTATTTTCTCAAGTTTTAAGTGGAACATGCTCCTAATTACCATTAAGTCTTGCTAAACATATCTTAAGCATCATATAATAAAATTTGTACATACATAAGGGCCACTTACAAAAATTTTCCAATCAAGTACGAAGGTATCGATATTGGCACATAGGTATCGATATTTCAATCATTCGATATTGATATCAAATGAAAATCGGTATCAAAACATCATTCTATTTCTCGCCTGATAGCACTAGAAAGAACATAGGTTTTCCTCCTTACTTGTTGGTTAAGTTGTTCCCATTTAGTTATCCTTAGCATACATTTTTAGTTTAGTAAATTGCATTTTATAACTCAGTGAATCCTAGCGACTGTATGAGTTAATCCCATATTACGTCCAGAATTGTCGCCGCACCTGATAGCTATCTGGATAAGAACCAAAACTATGTCAGCTATCCAGTCTAGTATAACCAACCTGTTTGGAAAAGGACAAAATAATTTTGAGGAAATGACACCTGTACTATTGGAGAAGGACATAAAAGGTGGACGTGAGAAGAAAAAAGGAAGTTTTTTTTCTCTATCATCATCTTCATCATCCTACCTTGAAGCTTGTGGCAATGACAGCTTAAGCCTCTCATGGGTGAGCCAAATTCAAAATTGGATGCAGACTAGCTCCTGATGAGGAGATCTAAGTGCGAGACAAGAGGGATAGAGAGATCTAGTCAAGTTGTCCAGGAATAGAATTCTCCACTCGATTCTTTCTTTTTCTTTCTAAATGTTGATCATTACTCTCTAATTTCTAATTGTATAGAAATACTAATAAATTCTTGGTGAAATGTTTTATTTTTTAATCTTGCTTTTATTGTTTAATCTTGGGGTTTGAATGTTTTTTAACATGAAAGTGTTGTTGCAGTCACTGACCCAGGAAAGTACTGTGACAGTTTGAGCCAACAAGCATTTCAACAAAAGTTGAGTAAGGATTAGAGGAATTTAGTCATCTTGTTCTTAATAGTGTCGTACTGCCATCATCAGAAGATGAGGTTAATATGCATGTTTGAGTCTCAGATTAAATAGAGGAGTAACGCTGGGTAAGATTTACATTGAATTTTATTGCATTGACAATCACCTACACTTTTATAACTTGTGAACATTTAGTATTCTACTGAAGATTCATGTTGGGGCTTCCAGTTTATCAGTATCATATTTTATTTTATTGTTTTCAAGTTATTGCATCAACAACTATCTTCACAATTTATCTATTTTATATCTAGTTATTGCACCGAAATTAATAGACAAAAGACTACCATCCCTGTAGGATTGATATTCGACAGAATCATATCTGTCTACTATACTTGCATCGACAGTGTACGCTTGTAGATTATTATTGTGACATTAAACAGCCAATCAAGTTTTTGGCGCCGCTTCCGGGAATGGTGTTTTTTTATGTTTATTTTTGGTTTTGTGTGTTTTTGAACTTTATTTTCCTTATATAATATTTAGTTCTTACAAATTGGTTTTTCTTTGATGCTATTTCTTTAACTTCAATTTAGGTGTTTTATGACTCGAAGAAATATGGATTTTCTTGCTGGTTTTGATCCAGAAATGAAAGGACTATTCAGAGTAGACATTGAGAACAAAGAAATATGTCTCTACCAAGGAAGAATGTAGCCATACCCCCGATGAAATAGCAAAATGTTAATAACCCATTGTTATCGCAACATACTCACATACAAAATAAGACTATACGAGATTTTGTAGTACCTGTTTTGGACAATTTACAACCAAGTGTTGTTAGGCCAGCAATCCAAGCTGGGAATTTTAAACTCAAGCCAGTAATGTTTCAAATGTTGAATTCTAATGGACAATATGTTGGACTGCCACACAAAGATGCGAGAGAACATCTTAAATTCTTTTTATTATACTGTGCTTCTTTTAGTCAACAAGGTGTTCCTGATGATGCCCTAAAGATGCAATTATTTCCATATTTCTTACAAGGAAGAGCACATATTTGGTTTTTTGGGCTACCTGTCGGATCAATTACTTTTTAGGAAGCACTAGAAACACAGTTTGTCTTGCGATTTAACCCGCCGACAATGAATGCTTGTCTTTGAAATGTCATTACTGCTTATCATCAGCTGGATGATGAAAATCTTCACACCACATTGGAACGTTATAAATCTTTACTTCACCAGACATTCAACCAGAAACGTAAATTGAGATTTTTTTATAATGGGTTGAATTCACATACAAGGACTCTTGACGACACATCAGCCAATAGTCCTCTGATGGATTGTACTTATAATGATGCTATAGGAATTCCTGAGAGAATTGCTCAGAATGATTATCAATACTCTATCTCCAGAGCTGCACAAGCAAAAACTACTCCAGGAGTTATTGAATTGGATGCAATAACTGCATTAAGTGCTAAAGTTTCTTCTCTCACAAACATGATTAAAAATATGTAAGGGACTAGTGGAGTTGCACCTATACAAGTCGCTCAGCAAGTTGACTTTCTTACTTTTTGTTGTGAGATTTGTAGTGACAACCATAGCTATGAAGATTGTCCGCAACATGTAGAGAATGCATGTTATATTCATAACATCTACAATAATTGTTATGGAAATTCTTACAACTCTGCACGCAACTAACAGTTTTGGGGAACTCAGAATGCTGGAGAAAATGTTACGACATTCAGATATGAGAATACATCTACTCAGGGAAATTATAAACCCAGGTAAGGAACTGCAATCAACAACAGCAGAATTACAATCAGCACACTTAGATGCATCCACAATAAGGCTAGACATATCTACACCAAAATTTGATGCAGCCACAATACTCTTCACTACCAAATCAACATGTTCAAGGACATCAACAGCAACTGTACACTCAAGCTTCTAATTCTGACTCATTAGCAACTCTTAAGGCATTAATGCGGGAGCATATTACTCACATGGAAGATATAGTACAAGGGACTTCATCTTCCATTCCAGCATTGGAAGTGCAATTAGGACAACTTGCTTCAAATTTGAATACTCGACCACCAGGTTTATTACCTAGTGACACGAAAAATCCTAGTCTGAAGGGGAACAAATATTGTAAAGCTATCACTCTTAGGAGTGGTAAACAAACTAGTGAACCATTTATCGACTCTACTGTAGCACGTCAAGATACAAATGGAGTGATAACTGGTGATAAGGTTGAATCTGAAGAATTTGTTGATGCATCAAACAAAGAAGTTCCACAAATTGTTACTCATATGCCTAATGTGAGACCTTCAAAATTATCGACGCAACCAAAGGTATCGACACAAGCAAATATATCTTTACCTTTAACCTTCCCACAAAGATTCAAGAAGAACGAGCATGGCAAGCAGTATCAGTAGTTCCTGGACACACTGAAGCAATTGCAAATCAACATTCTATTAGTGGACGCTTTGGTACAAATTCTAAGTTATGGGAAATTTATGAAAGACCTCTTTTCCAAGAAGAAGAAGCTCACTGATATTCAAACTATTGCACCTATAGAAGGCTGTAGTGCTAGTTTGACAAACAAGTTGCCCCCTAAATTGAAAGATCTTGGGAGCTTTACCATCCTATGTTCAATTGGAAATCATTATTTGGGTAAGGCTTTATGCGACTTGGGAGCTAGCAATAACCTAATGCCACTATCCACTTTCAGAAAGTTGAGAATTGGTCACATGAAATCTACTGTAGTGACATTACAACTAGCTGATTGATCCTTGGCTCAACCTGAAGGGCAAATAAAAGACGTCTTAGTTTGTATGAATAAATTCATTTTTTCGGGGCTGACAAGGTGGTTCCCATAATCTTGGGACGACCAATTTTAGCCACCGGTCGATCTCTGATTGATGTTTATAAAGGTGAACTAACCATGAGACTTAATGATGAGCAAGTCACCTTCAGTGTTTTTGAATCTATTCAATGCCATGACAAAGAAAAATGCTATACAGTAGATGTGCTAGATGATCTAATCGAGGAAGAATTTAATAACCAAAGCACAGTACTTTCTGAAGAGTTTACAGTGACATCTGATGCCAAATGCTTAGACAATTGTGACAGCATGGTTGAAGTATGGATGGTAGATTGAATCCTTAGACCTAGCCAATAGAACAACCCCAATTTTCAAACCATCTATTGAAGAAGCTACTACTCTGGAATTGAAACCACTACCTCCTCATCTTAAATATGTCTTTCTAGGTGATCACAATACTTTCCCAATTATTGTCTCTGTAACACTGGATGTAACTGAAGAAGAGAAATTTATCTATATTCTCAAGTAACATAAATGAGCTATTGCTTGGAGTATTGCCGTTATTCAAGGAATTAGTCCTTCTTTCTGCATGCAGATGATCAAGTTGGAAGATAAAGGAAAGCAATTGATTGAACAGCAAAGAAGATTAAACAAGAAGATGAAAGAAGTTGTCAAGAAGGAAATCATAATATGGCTTGATGCTGGAATTATTTACCTAATTTTTTATAGCAATTGGGTAAGTCTAGTGCAATGCGTACATAAAAGGAGTGGTATCACTGTGGTTCGCAACGATAAGGACGAATTAATTTCTACATGCATTCCCATGAGATGGCAAGTTTGTATGGATTATCGTAAATTGAATGCGGCCACAAAGAAGGATCACTTCTCACTTCCTTTCATTGACCAAATGTTGGGTTGGCTTGTTGGAATGGCCTGTTTTGGGTACGATCAAATTGCTATTGCACCAGAGGATCAAGAAAAAACAACCTTTACCTGCTCCTTTGGTACTTTCGCTTTTCACCGTGTGCCTTTCGGTCTCTACAACGTACCAATCACATTTCAAAGGTGCATGATGGCAATATTCTCAAATATGATCGAAGACACTTTAGAGGTATTTATGAATGATTTCTCAGTCTATGGGAATGATTTTGATCATTGTGCTGACAATTTGGATAAAGTACTGAAGCGATGTGAGGACACACATCTTGTTTTGAATTGGGAAAAATGTCATTTCATTCCAACTGAAGATATTGTGTTAGGACACCGCATCTCTAGTCAAGACATTCAAGTAGACAAAGCTATGTTGGAAATCATTGAGAAATTACTTCCACCAAAAAATGTGAGGGGTATTCGCAGTCTTCTGGGACATGGGGGGTTTTATCGAATGTTTATTAGTGATTTTTTGAAAATTGCAAAGCCCTTGTGCTTATTGCTAGAACAAAATGAAAAATTCTTCTTTAACGATGCATGTCTGGATGCCTTTATTCAGTTAAAAAAGAAGCTAGTAAATGCACCTATTGTCATTGCACTCGGTTGGACTCAACCTTTTAAAGTTATGTGCGATGCAAATGACTTTGTCGTGGGTGCAGTTCTAGGACAACGAAAGAGAAAAATATTTCACGCCATCTATTATGCTAGCAAAACTCTTATAAAGGCTCAACTCAATTATACCACCACTGAGAAAGAATTGCTTGATGTAGTCTTTGCTTTTGACAAGTTTCGTTCCTATCTTGTCGACACAAAGGTTATAGTATTCACTGATCACTCAGCACTAAGATATCTCTTTGCGAAAAAGGATGCCAAACCAAGACTAATATGCTGGATATTACTATTGCGAGAATTTGACATCGAGATAAAAAACTGTAAGGGTTTAGAGAATCAAGTTGCAGACCATCTGTCTTGATTGGAAGTTGGTAGTAAAGATAGAAACATACTTTAAATTATTTGCTGTAGATGCAACCCCTTGGTATGCGGATTTTGTTCATTATCTAGAAAACTACCATTGGGTGTCACAAGCCGTAAAAAAGGAAAGATTTCTTCCTGATGTAGTGAAGTATAATTGGAACGAGCCGTATTTATTCAAGGTATGTAATGACAATATTATTCGATGTTGTGTTCCGAAAGAGGAGATGCTTTCATTCTTGAAGCATTCTCATGATGCTCCTTAGAGAGGTCATTTCGGTGGTATGAGAACTGCTACTAAAGTTCTCTAGTCAAGATTGTACTGGACGACATTATTCAAAGACGCCCATAGTTTTGTGAATCAATGCAATAGGTGTCAGCACACTGGTTCTATATCCTAACACAATGAAATGTTACAGCAGCCAATTATGGAGGTTGAATTATTCGATGTTTGGGGTATGGATTATATGGGACTATTTCTGAGTTTATTTGGAAATATTTATATATTAGTAGGTTTTGGTTATGACTCGAAGCGAGTTGAAGCTATTGCAGTCCTAAAGGATGATGCAAAGAAAGTGCTAAATTTTTTTCACAAGCATATACTCACCCGCTTTGGCACACCAAAGTCATTGATTAGTGATCAAGGTACACACTTTCATTGCAACCAAGTGGCGACCGCACTAAGAAGATATAGAGTTAATAATAGAATGGCTACTACTTATCATCCACAAACCAATGGACAAGCCAAAGTTTCGAATCGAAAAAGTAAGAACATTCTTGAGAAGGTTGTAAACCCTTCGAGGAAAGATTGGTCTTTCTGATTGGATGACTCTTTATAGGCATTGCAGATAGCATACAAAACTCCATTAGGGATGTCACCGTATCAATTGGTTTTTGGGAAAGCATGTCACTTGCCAGTCAAACTGGAACATAAAGCAATGTGGGCAATTAAGCAAGTGAACATGGACTATGAAGTAGCTGAAAAGAAAAGATTACTGGATATCACTGGATTAGAGGAGATTAGGAGAAATGCTTATGAAAATGCTGCAATTTACAAGGAAAAGACAAAATGATGGCATGACAAAATTATTTTACAGCGATAATTTATCACGGGTCAATAGGTTTTATTATTCAATTCTCGACTCAAATGGCACCCAGGTAAATTGTGTTCACGTTGGTTTGGACCTTTTAAAGTTGTCGACATATTTTCTCATGGTGCAGTCACAATTCGAGATTTTAATGATGCACACCAGTTCAAAGTGAATGGATAGAGGTTCAAACACTATTTTGGCAACAATGATCAAAAGCAATGAGAGACCATTAAATTGGTCAAAAAATTTTAATTTTTAATTCCTACTCCATAATTTTAGTTTGTTTTATTTATATTTTGTTAAAGTTTGTTTTCCTTCCTTTTTATAGAATAATTAGGTACCATTGTCGACGCATTGAAATCTTACTGTCAGTGCATTCCATAAGTCTATACTACCATTTATAGCTTATCAGAATTTAGAGAAATTCATATTCCACCGTTGGATCAAAATTCACTCACCTATTTGCTCCTTCTGAACGGGTACAATTTCTATTGGACACAACTATTCTCGCCAGCCTTACATCTCTCCACAAAACAACACGCCTCTCAATTTTCCTCTTTCACCCACTATAAATCCCCTTCCATTGTATCGACTATAACGCATTCAATCAACCATTTTTTTTATTTTCTCTTCTCAAAATCATATCTTTTTACCTTTAAATCATTCTCCCTCAATAAATGATGGCCCAAACAAGAGGCTCGGTCCAGAAAGCTACCAAATCTGTTGGAGAACATGCGTCCTCTGCTACCACAATTTGTGAATTGGAGTCCCTTAGGCCAGTGCAGAAAAAGGAGCAAGTAATCTTCTTAAATAAAGTGACAAAGGAATGATTTAATGACAATATACTGAAGTGAAACTTCCATCCCGAGTAGGGCATTTCCCTTTCGCCACAACAAGACTAGGGTATGCAACTCTCCAAAACCATCTCGAAGTTAAAATAGGAAACCTTTTGCACCCATCTTGGCAGCTGCTCTCCTTCACTCGAACATGAGTTTTATGCTAATCTCTACGATCATGCGTTAGAGTTCATTCTTGTTCGAGAAGGTTTAATACCAAGCGACGCTACAACAATCAACAAGCTGTACAACACAAAGGTCGATGTCGACGAACACTCCGAGTTCATGGATGACATCAGAGATGAAAAATGAGACCTTTTGGTCAGAGACTTGTGTGTTGAGGGAGTAGTGTGGACAGCTTCCCATAAACAGAATTACACGATGCACCGTTCCTTCCTGACGCTGCAAGCAAAAATTTGGATTCATTTTGTCAACTGCAGGCTAAAGCCCTCCACTCACAGCACCATAGCCACCCTAGATAGAATGTGTCTGATACATTCTATTGTCAAGGGAAGAAAAATTGATGTAGCCACAATATTCACCAAGAAATAGCTGACTGCATCGCAAGGTAGACTGGGATCTTTGTTTTCGCATCACTGGTGGTGTTATTGTGCCAACAAAGAGAAATCGTGCCCCGTGCTGGTGAGGAAGTCTTGGAAAATAAGGGCCCAATCAATGAAGCCTCTGTAGAAAGAATGACTCGAGGTAAGGACACGCCGATACTGAAGGAGGTGGAGACCAGCAAGACAAGAAAGGGCAAAGCCAAAGTTGACAGAAGAGGAACAAACTTGAATGCAAAGACATCATTATGGCGCAAATGGAATGATGTCAAAAAAATGGTAAATTGCTTGTCGCTATAGTAGAAGATATGAAGAAATCCTTGAATTTTTTTATGCTTATACCAGAGTCTAGAACTATGCTATTGTAGCCACATTAAGCCAACTGAGCCCATCCCAACTACTGGAATTCCCTTTGTTTCCACCAATCACTCGCAATTATGACCCCTCTTCCTCGAATGACGACTTAGAAGATCGAGATAGATTGGTGGCATCCCCACTCACTGTGCAGGTCACTGATACTGAGAAAAAAAAAGAATCCAGGGACATTAAAGAATGCCTGCGAAAGATAGATAGCTTGTTTGAGGATGGTATTTTTTTATCAAAAGGTCACTATTGTTGAGAAGGAAGTTACTGCTGCAGAAGAGGAAGTTGTTGCTGAAGAAGAAGAAGTTATTGAAAATGAGAAAGAAAAAGAAGAAGATTCTATTGAGAAGTTTGTCACCGCAATCGAGCATGTGGGTGCAAATATTGATAATTTGGAGCGAGCTGGAGTGAGACCAACAGAATTTGTTGAGGTAACTAGTGAGGAGTAATGTAATTTATTGGCAATAGTGGTCTACACTGGATCACTCTAAGTGGTGTCTCCTACACAAACAATAGCCAATGATGTCGGGGCAGATCCGGGCAGTGAGGAGTAATTCGAAGACTGTGCAAAGCCCAAAGAAAAGAAAATGAAGCGCTTCAAGGATAAAAAATGAAAGAAGAAGGAGAAAAGAAGGAGGATAAAGAAAAATCATGCAGCCACATCGACGGTTGCGGATAACTGAATTAGTTTATTTTAAGCTATAGTTATAGTATTCATGCATTGCATGTAGCTGTAGGTTTTATTTTGATAAATATATATTGTCATTGCATTTTTATTGTCATTACATTTTCATGTTAGTGCATTGGGGACAACTCAAACTTTAAGTTTGGGGGAATGCACATAGGGCTTGGAAATGCACCCACATTTAAAAAAAAATTCAGAAATAAAGCATGCAAGTTTTAATTATAGTTAATGAAAATTGTTCAAAATTTTTTTTACATTCGATGCTTAATTCTTGAATCATGTAAATTATCAATGAATGAGTTGGATAAATTTGACAGAAGGTTGTAGCCTCAATTCTTTGATGAATGGAATAGGTTGCATTAGTAATGGATGACTGCCATCATTTATTAAACCTTGAATGAATCTACTTTTTATAGCTACTTATTTATGTATATATAGTTCTGAAGTAGAGACACTCCAAAGTGGGTGTAATTTGGAATATTAAAAAGGGAACACTCCAATACAAGTGTTAGAAAAATCAATCTGGCCAAAGCCTGTCATTGCATGAGTGTGTGTCGGTGCAATTACGTACTCCCTAGGGGTTTGTTGCACCTCATCATTACTTCTGAGGAACAAGGGCACAGCAATGCAATGATATCCTTTATTCCAAAAAAAATATGTATATATATACTTAGTATTGTACAATAAATGTTGTAATGGTATATAGAACTTAGGTTTTAAAGCATGATGCTAGCTTTGATGAAGTTGCAATCTTATTCATTCATGCTTATGAATTGTCGCTGCAATAATCTTTCATCTGAATGTGATTTATCCATTGGGAAATTAGAGGGTTCAAGTTGATAGAATAATCATTTGCCTTAGTAAAATTTTTGTAGCCTAGCCAGTTTCTATTTTACTTGAGGACAACTAAAAACTCAAGTTTGAGGGTTTGATAGCACTAGAAAGAACATAGGTTTTCCCCCTTACTTATTGGTTAAATTGTTCCCATTTAGTTATCATTAGCATACATTTTAGCATTTTCAATTTAGTAAATTGCATTTTATAACTCAATGAATCCTAGCTTATTTTATCCTTAATTTTGCTATCTTATTGCATTAATGTCATTGCATGAGTTAATCCCAGATTATGTCTAGAATTGTCGCTGCACCTGACAGCTATTTGGATAAGAACCAAAACTGCGTACGCTGTCCAATCTGGTATAACCAACCTGTATGTACAAGGATAGAATAATTTTGAGGAAATGACACTTGTACTGTTGGAGGAGGACATAAAAGGTGGACATGAGAAGAAAAAAATGGAGTTTTTTTCTTCATCATCCTATCTTGAAGCTTGTGTCCAAGGCAACTTAAGCCTTTTATGGGTGAGCCAACATGAAAATCGGATGTAAACTAGCTCCTGATGAGGAGATCTAAGTGCGAGACAAGAGGGAATAGAGAGATTCAGTCGAGTTGTCTAGGAATAGAATTCTCCACTTGATTCTTTCTGATTTCTTTCTGACTGCGGGTGATTACTCTTTGATTTCTAATTGTATGGAAGTACTGATGAATTCTTGGTGAAATGTTTTCTTATTTAATCTTGCTTTTATTGTTAATCTTGGGGTTTCAATTTTTTTAACACAGAAGTGTTATTACAGTCACTGAGACTGGAAAGTGCAGTGACAATTTAAGTCAACAAGCATTTCAACGGAAGTTGAGTGGGGATTAGAGAAATTTATTCCACTTGTTCTTAATAGTGTCGTATTGCCATCATCGGAAGGTGAGGTTTGTTGACACCATTTTCTGGATGAAAAACGGGGTCGACTTGGATTTTGAAAACAAAAACGGGAATGGGAGTCGCCACCGACCCTTTTTGATGTCGTGTGATCGGATCACCTCGAAAAGTGGTTGTTTTTAATAAACAATTTGATTTTATTAAAACAACAAGTTTGGTCCACGAAATTCAGAAAAATGGGTTCGGGAGTCGGTTACGCACGAGGAATGATTAGCACCGTCGATACTCCCAAAATTGGTACTTAGTTGATTAGTTAATGTCTTAAAGTCAAATATTGAAAACTTTAGAGAAATTTGAAATACGATCCCTTAAAAAAAACTCGGATGACATAGATTGAAATTCAAAAGGGTATTTGACTATTTGGTTAAACGAGAAATCGAAACCCAACACATTAGGGCACGTTCCTCGAATTTCCAAACGTAAAACATTGCCTTATTTGAAATTTTTGGAAAGATATTCGGCTATTTGGTTGAACGAGAAAAATCGAAACCCAGCACATTAGGGCATATTTTCTCGAATTTCCAAACACAAAATATTACCTTTATTATTTATTAGAAAAATTCTCATATCGAGAAAACAATGTGTCATATCCAATGCATTAGGACACAACGTATTGAATTCCCGATAATGAGCTTTTTTATACATTTTTTTAAAGAGTAATCTTGATTGTTTAGATTCAACGAAGAAAGTCGGAACCCAATACGTTAGGGTTCGATTCTCTCGAAGATCCAAAATACTGAATATTACTTATTTTTAAATTTTTTCGTTTTTTGATAAATCCGAGTAAAAATGGAAGCAAAATAATGTTAATGATGACAATGTAAATGAGATAATTCAAACACAACTAAAATGAGCAACAAATAAAATACATAATAAACAAATCAAAGATACATGAAATAATAAATGAATAAAAATCTAAAGCATTTCATAAAAATAATGAACACTTCAATAAATGAATAAATAAATATCAAATAAAACAACGATAATAATACTAATTATAAAATGAAATATTTATGTATGTCCATCTATATATTTAAATTATAAATTATAAATTATATGAATGTAGATACATATATAAAAACAAATACGCATATCTATGTATATATAAATAAATTATAAAGCATAAAAACATAAGTATGTATATATATAGATATAATTTGAAAAATATGTGCATATGCGTACATATATATGAAGTGTAAAGTATATATAACATATAAATATTTATATCTATATAAATTAAAAAAGGGTTATGTACGTATATATATTATAAATATGTATGTATGCGCATATATATATATATAATAAAATTTGAAATTAAGAAGATAATAATAATAATAATAATAATAATAATAATAACAATAACTTATTAGTTTTAATAATAAAATAACCAAGATATAAACAGAGGGCTAAATTGAATAAAAAAATAAAATTTGGGGACAAATCGCAAATAAATTAAAGGAGAAGGACCCCATTGAATGCGCGAATAACAAGGAGGGACCAAATTAGCAATAATCCCGTTCCTCCAAAACGCGCAGCTTCAAGTGGATCAGATTGAAATATGAAAGAAATTTCAGGATCAGATTAAAAAAATAAAAGAAACTTAATTTCAAAATAATTAAAAAGCAGAAGGGCTGAAACCGCAAATAAACCCTTCCGCAAAAACACGCGGATCCTTGGCGGAGCGGGTCGGGTCGAGTCGGGTCAAGCCAAAACGACGTCGTTTTGGGGGCCTATTTAAGCCCAACATTTTTTAAAAAAAATTCATTTCTGCCACTTTTCTAAAAAAAAAACTCAAAACCCTTCCCCTTTTTCTCTCAAACCTCCTTTCCCTCTCCAAATCGCCGAGAGCCACCGTGACTGCCTCAATCGCCGGCGCCACTGCAGACGGCGGCGGGAGACCAAAGTCTCCTCCTTCTCTCCGATGACTCTCCTCGGCCCCTGAGCGCTCCAGTGGCGACCAAAAGGTAAAAAAGCTTATTCCTTTTTTATTTTGTGTGATATTTGAAATAGACAAAACAATAAAAAGGGTATAAAACAAAATGATAAAAAAATAAAATGAAAATCACCTTTAGAAAATTTGTTGTTTTATTTCTTGAATGTTTGCAAAGAGAGCTTTTCCAGATGCAAATATCGTTTTTTTAAAACCGATCTCCCCCTTTACAATGGTTTGATCGGTTTTATCTGAAAATAAAAAACAAAGAGCCCCCTCTTTTTTGGTTAGAATGGCTTTTTTATATCAAGCCATTTTACAATTTTTTCTCCTTTTTCTTTGCTTGTTGTTGCTACTTTCTTTATTTGTTTGCAGGTGAGCAGTTCGGCGGTGGCAGAGAGTAGGTGGCCACTTGCACTGATGAAGTGACGGTGGCGGCGCTAGCACAGGCTAGGGATGGCGGCAGTACTAGGGTTTAAGAAAAGCTGAAACCCTAGTTTGACAAATTGGTTTTGGGCCTGTTGGGTATTTGGGCTTGGTTTAATTTGTTAGGTCTTGGGTTTAGGTTGTAATTGGGTTTTATGTTTGGGTAGTGGGCAAAAGTGGGCTGTACAAGGTTAATATGCATGTTTAAGTCTCAGATTAAATAGAGGAGTAACGCAGGGTAAGATTTAGATTGAATTTTATTACATCAAGAATCACCAACACTTTTATGCCTTGTGAGCATTTAGTATTTTGCTAAAGATATGTTGAAACAAATCTCATAATCCTAAGAACGAATAGACAGTGGAAGCATCCGAAAACATCATGAAAAATACCAATAAAAGACTACGACATTGCCTTATTCCCAAAACGTAAACAATTAACACTAACACCTATGGAGAAACGAAAATTGACATGCTTGGATCAACCCTTGGAAACCAAACCACTCACACTGACACACGACTAATCTGTTATGGTTTAAGAAGAGAGTTGGTGAGCTTAACAAGCTTAATGAATGCCTAGAACAACTACCGTGCAAATAGTTCATCAAGCATTAGTAAAACGTACATGTAGCATAATTGTAACAACCTTAACTTAGTTGACATATTTTACCTCACATGCATATTCGTTAGTTTGTTTACAGGGTCAATGCATACAAATTCATGCTTACATAACAATTCATACGATCATATATGTAGATTAATTGGCACTTGAGTTATGAAACGTAAAAGTGGGCATTATCACCACTGGTTGGATACATGAATCGCCAACACACCACATAGACTCATAGAGTCAAACATGTCCCACAAGCGAAACATAAAGGTAACACTCTCCGACTGACCAAACATGTCCCAGGGCCTCAACACCCAAATCATAAAACATATAACTAAGTACTCGTAATCCTATGACATGCCAACTATATCCAATGGTCTCAAGAACCACAAGGCCAAAATATAGGTTATTAAACACACATATTACTTATTGATTTTCAGCTCACTATCACTGCATATACGTACCATTACCACATTATAATCACTAACCCTTAGCATGTATAATATGCCCACATATACACTTCCACAAGGGTAATCATGAACACATAACACATGTAATGGCAATTCATCTCAATTCACATTTTCACTATAACAAAAGTAAATAATACATAAGGTATTCATGAGCACGAGAAAGCTTACAATCGAAATTTAGAGTAGGGGTTCAGGGTACAACTAAATTTCCAAGTAACACATTGAATCATGTCTAGAAGCAATCATTCCAAAGACTTACCAATACGATTTCGTCGAAAAACTGAAAGCTCAAACTAGCATTTCCTAACTCATAGATGGTCTTAGTGAATCCAAAGCTTCAACACAATAATTCACAAAACAGTACATTAAAAAATCAACTAACGACTCACCATAAGCAATCCAAAACATAAGCCTAAACTAAGTTCTCTTGTAACCCAAACATTTAAAATAGCAAACTCTAAATTTGAATATCTCGATCTATACTCAATCTGTTCTCTAAAAAGCAATTACGTTCAACTTATAATTCACCTATAACTAATTTTCAGTCTTAAATCTACGCTAAACTACTCAATCATGGTATCGACTTTTTCGACATGTTTATGACTATTTTCCAAAAATTCATTAAAACACAAAAAAATTTAAACGAAACTTCACAGCAAATTTAAAAACCTCTTAATCAAGTCAAAACCTACTTATTACCACTTTGAAATCACATTTTTACTCAAAAATCTGAAATTCACCGTTAACGACTTTATTTTTAGCTTTTATTTAAAACATGCAATTTAATAACTAAAACCTTAGTTTCAAAGGCAAATTAACATTAAAAACTAATAAGAAAGTGAATGGTTAACTTTGATGGAAGAACAAATGAGTTTTTATGCAAACCTGACAAACCCACAAGTGGAGAAGATGAATAAATTAATGGAATTTTTTAGTGTTTGCTTGAAGTATTATGAAGAATAACTACTTCAGTGATGATGGAAATCAAAAGAATGAAGGTTTAAAGAACAAATTCGAGTGAAATGTGTTTAGGAAAGCAAGGAACGACACAAACAATTTCAAGGAGAAAACCATTGTGAAAACTGAAGCATAAATGCTCACAATTTTTACCCTATTACAAATCAGTATTTTTTCTAAAATTACAGGTTTTTAGAACTCTTTTTCAAAAATTGACTTGATTTTCTAAAAACCATAATCGAAAACATTACCGATATACCATGTCACAAAATTCTGAAACTCTAAGACTAAAATTCCTAAATTACCCCTAAAACTCCTAGGCCCTATTTTGGGGTGTTACATTGTAATAGATCAAACTCCCCTAAACTTAATTTATTGCTTATCCTCAAGCAAGGAAACATAAAAGCAAGTTTTAGAACACATAACTAGGAAAAAATCATATATTCATGAAATTATGGCATGATATATAAATGACTTATCGTTCTCAGTTTCAAACACTTAATTTTAGTATATTACAAAGTAAACAAACACTAAGGTGTTTGAATATATTGATCCATCGATAAATCATACAAGTAATTTGATTATCCCAGTAGAATACAGACAGTTATCATCGCAATCAGTTAATATAATTTCCATTCATGAGTAGATTTACCTAGGTCACATAAGACTTTTCAACTTGTGACATTCTGAGCCTTAAGGTTGGTATGGAATTCAAGAACATGAAGCAACAAAACAATTTCAAGCACGATAGTACTTTGACACATCATATTGTTCCCTATCCTTCCCCTTAATAACCCTTGCCTGCTTATCGTCTTATTTTTCCTTATCTCACATTCCTTCTTTCTTCACGTTGGAAGTCACAACAGGATAAAGTAACTACGGTTAGCTCATGATTTTTTGTGCACTAATGGTTTGAGATTTCGAATGTTGTGATTTTTTTTAGTCACTTTTGACTTTTTTTCAACATATCTCACTTAACAATGCTTTTGTTTTTCATTGCTCAAGTACTTTCCACTTTTTTTTTTAGATTTTTCTTTTTCTTTGCTCATTTTTGTTAAACATGTAATCACTATATCACACTGCTCCTTCATATTTCACTCTGATTTTTACAAAACCACTATGATGTATCTACCAATCCCTCTGCCACATCCCACTTTTCAATTAATTACACAAGAGTGATACTATCATCTCTTATATTTAAAATTAATTGTGCAATAGTGAAAATAAGGAAATATTGTGGCTTAGTGGTAGGAAGCTCCATATCTATCCTAGAAGTCCCTAGTTTGATTCCCCTTGCTCTCTTGTTTTATTTTTCTATTTTTGGCACAATTCTCATGTTCACAATATATTCCAACCATCCACCCCTTGTTGTCTTATGTGGAGGATTCCTTTCCTCCTTTAGCAAGTCAAACTCGCTATAAGTTGTAAGACACATTCCCTTTTTTGCTCATTTGTTCCTTCTCCTTCCTTACACTATTTTCTTGCCAAAACAAAGGTGTTGACCACCCCAAAAGCCTCCCAAACCATCCACCACCTTCATTTCCTTCCATTTTTTCTTTTCTTCTCTTTTCCTCCATTATTTTCTCTCTTTTTGGCAGCCACCACCATTTCTTTTCACCTTCGCTTCCATTTCTGCATCGTGAGCCTTAGTTGCACCACTACCTTACCACTGTCCACAACCTTTTTCACTCCTTATCCACCTCTAATCGCCACCCTTCACCGCTACTGTGAATCACTGTCGGACTATCGCCATTGCCGTCGTTGCTAACGCCGATTGTCACTGGGATTTGGGTTTTCTTCCTCTTTTCCTCTCCTTTCCGATCTCTTTCACCTTTTTATTCCAATTGACTTATTCTTTAAATTTTTTTCACTCCACTTGTGTACAAATCTCACTAGTCACATGATCCCTTGTAGATCATTAAACCTCCACAATTTTCTCCGGGATTGATTTCTAACTTCGTTGTGCTATTTAGTAGTGTAAGTTATACAATGTGATGGAATCATCATCTTTCATTGTTTTTCCCTCCTTCTCAAATAATGACTCAACTATAATTTCTTTCTTGAGATTAACTTTCAATCTCCATATGTTATGAAGGACTGAACACCAACCCTTTAGGAAACCAATAGTGTGGCATCGTGAGAGTAATGGATCTAAGCATTCAAATTAGGGCAAAGTATTGGTGAGAGTTCCTGCATTAGATCTTATATTGAAAGACTTGTTTTTGTTATATCATGACTAAAAATAGATATTTGTGTGACTAGATTTGTGATTGGGACTAAATCCAAGCGAGACTT
This sequence comes from Gossypium raimondii, assembly GCF_025698545.1. Lineage (NCBI taxonomy): Eukaryota > Viridiplantae > Streptophyta > Magnoliopsida > Malvales > Malvaceae > Gossypium > Gossypium raimondii. The sequence goes on along the minus strand of NC_068572.1, from coordinate 18,018,870 downwards.
TTACAAAGGGAGCGTAAGGTTTATATCTACAATAAGGTGTAGGATCTTTAACTTATGCCACGTGATAAGTGTTTACTTTTATTATATTAGTATATTAATTATTGTTTATGCGCGGGTACGCTAAGTACTCATAAAAAAAGTTGAAAACCCTATCGATGAGAAACCTAAGTAAGTAACATTATCCATACTTCTTGAAAAGTATATTGTGTAATATGATGATATTATGTGATTGTGATGTTTGTGCAAATTACATCTATGTGATATTGATATATGTGTAGATCTCATTGTCATGACATATGATGTATGGCTTGCGTGTTGTCGTTATGATTCCATTATACAAATATGGAAATATGAATATGACATGTGATATAAACTGTATGTGTGCAAAAAGCCTTCCACCAGAAGCAAAAATAACCTATATTTTCTAATGCAACAAGTAAAGCAAAAGACCCTTGATGGACCTGTTAAGAAACACCTAAATGTACCAAAACGTAGAATAATTCAATTAACCTATGTGCCTAACCAATAGGCCATATTTGGAATCAAAACTCAATCATCAAACAACAACTATTCTTTACCATTAATGCCGAGCTATCGATACCTAAACATACATATGCAACTATCATTCTTAGAGCTAGAATACCAATGTGGAAATTCACCAAATAGCCTAAAGCATATGCACCTATTTCTTCAAGCAAAAGATACCATAATTGTAATTGTCTTAAACCATTTCAAAATTCAACTTAATCATACAAAACATAAATACTTACCTAACACAATATAAAAATGCATACCCATTTCATGCCATTTCCTAAGCATATACAAAATGCCTTTCAAAATTTTTCCCACATCATCAACCTATTAAGTATTAAATTAGTACCAACCACATAACACAAAAAGATTACATATATAAGCTTACACATAACCAAAGTACCAAAAAATGTTCATAAGTTTGCAAAGATCTACCAAATCAAGTGACAGTATGTGTGAGTTTCTCACTGATCCGATCGACACATGCTAAACGTCCAAAATATACAAGGGAGTAAAAACACAAGTATATAAAATACTTAGTAAGCTCATACATTATAACAATTTCTTACCTTAAATCTCTATCACATACAATATCATTTTGAACAATTATACCTATCAGGGTTCAACAACATCATTAAACATGCAAGGTTATGAGTTAAAACACAAATATAACTACAATTTGTTCAGATTTTCACTTCAAGCCAAGTTATGCTTGTACCCCGGAACATATACATTACTTAGCCAACGATCAATGGCATATCATCATTTTATATTGTTAGTATTTTCCCATGAAAAATCATAAAAGAACTCTGCATATAGGTTAAGGTAATAGTGTTGGGTTACTGATTAGGGTTAAACATACACGATGAATAGCCTGGCCAGGGCTTAATATTCATATATTCTTAAGTTTGCAACATATGTAGGAGCTCAAAACCTAAACCTATATTCTCAAGTCCGCAACATATGCAGGATCTTGAAATATATTACTGTATTCTTGAGTTTGCAACATATGCAAGAACTCGAAACCTAGGCAAAACTCATTACCTTGTATACGAGATTTTTACTAATTTCATCGAGATTTATCTCACATTATAACACAGTTCCAATTCACTGAGAATCAATATTAAAAAATCTAATATAACACATTAACATAAAAAATTAAATTATATTGTATGAACTTACCTGTTGAAATCGTAACGATTTAACTAACAGGTACTATTCGATAAGTTTTCCCTTTCCTCATACATCCTCCAGTCTTTGAAATCGAAAGTATAATTTGATTTAATTAACCAATCCAAATAACATATAACAATATATGAACATCATATAATAGTTCAATTTTAATTATACAACAAGTCTCCAAATTTTGTATTTATTATGATTGAGTTCTCTAAAACCGAAACTAATATAACTTTTATATTGGACCTTCAATTTTGAAATTGGTCTGAATTAAGTCCTACAACAGTCCAATAGAACACAAAACTTCAGAATATTCACAATATTTTGAACTTATTGAATTAAATTCCCTAAGTTCAAAAGTAACAACTTTTACTTTCCAAACTAATCCATTAACATTTCTAAGCTTCTAAGCTAACCAAATAAGAAATAAATGAAAATTTAACAAACTTTAACAGTTTTACGAAATAGTCTCTAGGTTAGCTAAATCAAGCTCCCGAAATTCCAGAAATATAAAAATTACAAGAAATAAATTAAAAATGGCTGACTAATTTGAAAGAGTAATTAAACCGTGAGCTAGGTTTCTTCCCCATTTAGAATTAGTTTTTCCAAGGTTGAAAATGACAAAATGTATTTTGTTTTTTCTTTCTTTTACTTTTAATTAGAACCATTTTATTACATAACATATAATGATCATATAATTCCACTAATTTGAGCCACCAACCATCCAAACATGTTTAAATGTTACAAATTGCCACATAAATCCTCAAACAAATTCATTTTCAAAACTTTTTATTAATAAAATTCAATTAGTGATTTAACTTTTTAGTTTTTGATTTATTATTTTTCATTAATTAACTAAATAAACGACAAAATTACGGACCAAAACTTAATCTGAAACTTAAATAAGTTCATAAATATTAAATAAATAATATTTATGGACTCACATGTCAGAATTGTGGTCCTAAAACCACTATTTATTCTTTAATTGAAGAAAGAGCACGATAAGTGAATAGTACACCTCAGAATGTTGGTTGAGCATGATGTACATACTAGGTATATGTTAAAGTTGTTTGGGACTAAAGTGTCTTAAAGGCCACACCATATATGAATTATTGCCATAGGTATGGTACGCCAAGTGTGCTCGGAAGATGTGCAAGATAAGTTCTGTAATGTGATGGGTTAGGAGTCAAATGAATTAATTGACTGGTCAAATAGCACCGGCATCAGATTTCCCTTTATATTTTCTCCAATTTTTTTAGGTCATTAAAGGGACAATTTCTGTATGTATTTTGACGTTTGTCAAGATCCATGTCGCGTGTGAAAATAGTATGCAAAATGTGCAAGTATACATGTCATCCCATTTTCTTAATAAATTTTATTTAGTAAAGAGGATGAATTTGCTAGCTCTTATGTCTTAAAAATTATTCGTGTATTATTGAAAACAAGAAAGTGTTGTGGCTTAGTGGTAGGGAGCTCCTTAGCTATCTTTGAGGTCTCTAGTTTGAACACCTTTGTGTACATATTATTTTATTTAATTTTTGCACATTTTTAGCATGTGCTAGCTAGCCTTGCCATCAACCTATGTTGCCATCTAGGGAGGATTCCTTTCCACCATTAGTAAGTAAAACTTGTCTTTTTAAAATGAAACACATCCTCCTTTTACCTCCTTGTCTCACTCCCTTGCGAAATACTCTTTTCTTGCCATAAGCTTGTGGTGCATTGAACCTGGTCATGGTTGACCAAGCTACACCACCCTTTGTACCGTCCATCACCCCTATTTTTACCATAGTCTCCATCTTTTTCATTTTTTTACCCTCATTTTTCTTTCTTTTTGGCCACCACAACCACCACCATTTCTTTCCACCACCGTGAGTTTATTTGCGCCACCACCTCACCCTCGTCCATAACCAACATTCCCTATCTTTTCCTTTTGGTTTCCCCTCCCCTCTTACACCGTGCACTGTTGTGTCCACTGCCACAACCATTGCAGGTCACTTTCTCCTTACCAATTAACTTCTCTTCCCTTTTTTCCTCCTCTCTTTCAATTAAAAGTACCCGAACCCTCCTCCCAACTTGTATTTCACACCACTACTGGACAACCACACCCTCATAGCCAGACCACTGCTGATTCGCCACCATCGCCAGACCATAATCGCCATCGTCGGCGATGACCAATTTCTTCCTTTTTTTATTTTCTCATTCTCTTGTTGATTACCCTAGTGACTAAATCACATATTTTATTTTCTTTATTTGAATATTGTAGATTATCCAACAACTGATTTCACTCCATTTTCATTCCTTGGATCATCTAATAACGAAACAAGTGTAAGCGATGTTTTTGGATTGAAAATCCATTGTATTAAAATTTGTGACATGACCGAATGGTATAAGGCCTAGATAATTCCTATTTTCTTTTTATTATTTTGAAAATCATTAGTACTAATACGATCTTGTGCTAACATGAAGGACTGATTAACAATCCTCTGAGAAATCAATAGTGAACATCGTGAGAGTGACGAATTCGAGCATTCGTATTAAAGGTAAGTATTGGTGAGATTTTCACATTAAATCTTGCGATAAAAGCCATGTTATTCAAATAGATGATGACTAAAATGGGTTAATCATGTGTTTAGATTTGCGATCAAGACTAGACCTAAACAAAACTTCTACAAGAGAGCAAACGGTTTAGATCTATATTAAGGTATGGGATTTAACTCTCATTTTAAGTGAAGTTTAATATTACTATTTAATTAAAATGTTATTTAATTAATTAACTTGTGAGTACCTTACGTACTTGTGTGGAGTTGAAAAAGTCAATCGAAGAGGAAACCAAGTAAGTGACCTAAACTATTAAGTGTTGTGAAAATCCATGATTTGTGATATGTGATGTATGTAATGTTGATCTCAACTCTATGTTATGCGATTTATTGCTAGATTGATATGTGACGACCTAAACATGTGATATATGTGTATGTGTATGTTAAGATCAATGTATATTAAAGCATGCTTAAGTTAAAATTATGTGATATGTGAAAATGTGAGCATGATACATGCATATGTGTAAAAAATAAGAAATATAAGTTCTGAGCATGAAAATGTGAAAAATGAAAAAAGTGAATCATATGTGTTTAAATTCTTATATCACATGCATGTGGTGAGATTGTGAAATAAGGAAGCTATGTGGTAGTTTAACTACAACTATGTGCCCGTACCGACAATTATGTGGTGGTTTATGCACGATATGCTATGTGACAGCTCATCGGTATCTATGTGGTGGTTTATCCACGATGTGCTATGTGACCGTTCATCGGTATCTCTGTGGTGGCTTGTCCACAAGCTGGTGTGTTATTGGATGGACAAGTTCTAGTGAACACGATATTGGTGTAGCGGAGATAGGTAGGAAATCCTATATTTGTGCATTGTTCATAAGCATGCCATGTTTGATTGAATAAATGAGATAATATGTGAATTCTGTGAAAAACGTCTTGTGACATTTTGATGTGTTTAGTTTTAAAATAAGTGTTTCTTTTGATCTCACACTGAGCCTTTTGAAGCTCACCCTTGGTATTCGTGTATCACAGGTAATCCTTGTACTTAAGGCTCGAATTTAGATCTTTGGAGGGGCTCTTGGTATAATATGTTTTTGTGTTTAAGGATTTTGGAAATGGTTTGGTGTTTTTATGGACTTTTTGAACTTCTTTTTATCTTTTACTATGGATTTTAAATTGAGTTTGTTTAAATGGTTTTGGGAGTTTAAATTTCATAGCATGAAATGTGGTAAGGGACACTATTTTGATATAATAAGGTATTATGCATGAATTGTTTTTATGTGATTTCTAAAACGATCAAAGAAATGTTTGACTAGTTATTAGTCGCTACAAATATGGGTTTCAAAAAGTAATTTACATTTTAAATAAAATTTTTAATTATAAAGGAAGACATAACTTTAAAATCAAAAGTACAAGATGTTTTACAAAATCAAATATTTTAAAAAGGTAAGTGAATTTTCTGTTAAAGATCATTTTTTCCATCTTCAAGGCCCATGTAATCGCTCAGGTTGGGCCATAGCATCTAGACCCAGTTTTAGGGATTACAATACATATCGTATTAGGTAATATAATGGTAAGTAAGGTTGTTTCCACAAGGATCGATTAGGATTAATTTGGTTATGTTATTGCTATAAAGTGTATGAATTATGTTATGCCAAAACAGTGACAGAAATGTAATGATGATTAAAATGATGTTAATGTACGAAAAATTTAAACAAACAAATATCAAAAAATACTATTGCAAAGATATCAGGCCACGAATGAGAGGATCAAATCTGTTGAATGGGAAGGTTGGGACTACTAGGAATCTACCTTATAAGTAAAAAATGCCTCAGCAAACTCTTAACCATTTTACCGCCCAGAACAGATCTCAAATAGTCTACTTTTTTCGAGAGCAGAACCTCAGGTTATCCCACCTAAAGCGATATATGTCTATAGGCCTCAAATTTGATTTCCAACACTGATTTCTCTTTATTCTATACAAACACTACTATCTGTCTAGAAACTGCTATAGGTATTTTGTCGAACAACATTTGTATCATTCAATTTCAATCCAACTAACCTAACCTTTTCAAAATTAGATTATGTTTATAAGCATACTAAACATTCATCTATGTCTAGAGTCTGCATGCATGCAATTCAAGAAGAACAAATTGAATGAAATAGTAAAATAGATCAGATCAAAGCTTCAACATTAATAGAAAATTAGAGTATCATCCAGTAAACCCAACCCAATGAGATTTAGCTCATGAGTTGATTAATCAAACCCAACTTCGAAATACCATTCAACATCTTAAACATTTAATCACACAAAGAAGCAATGTTAAAGAAAATAAGGAAAAACTTCATGTAACAACCCGTTTTCAGTGAAATCAGAACATTAGTTTTGGGACCACAAATCTGAGGTCAAAAAATTTATTTTAATATTATTTTATGATCTACAGCATGATATTATTACCGTATAAAAATTCCATTAAGAAATTTTAACGTTTACATGTTCAATTTGATAAAAAGGACTAAATCGCGTAAAGTGCAAAAGTTGAGTTCTATTAGCTAAAATTATTAAAGAGCTATAGAACTTTAAAGTGGAACTCCTTATGTGTTAAATAGACCATTAAAGGTGATATTGGATGTGCATGGCTTGGCAATTGTGTAATTTTTAAAGTTAGGTAAGGGTAATTTGGTAAATAAGTAATAAATTAATAAATTAAATAAAACAAACAAGTTATTATCTTTATTTCTCTTCTTCAACCAATTTTTTAGAAAGAAAGGAGTCATGGAAGCTTGCTAATTTGGCCACCCTATTTTTGCTTGCATGTGAGTATCGTTTGTCCCGTTTTTAATGATTTTTATGTTTCTAGGATCGTTATAGTTTAATATAGCTAGCCCGGGGACTACTTTGTAAAACTATTGAAGTATTTGAGTTTTTCCATTGATTAATATCTTATGGTTTTTAAGTTTAATGGTAGAAAAATAATGGTTGTTAGATAAAGAACTTTTGTAAAGGAATTTTTGATGAAATTTTCAATTAGGGATTAAATTGAGAAATGTTATAATTTATGTGGTAAAAGTGTAAAATTGTGAAATATATGGGCTGATATAAATATGTTAATAGTTCGAATAGGCTTGGGTAGGGATAAAATTTAATGAATTTCATTTTTCGTTCCTAAGGACTAAATTGCAAAGAATTAAAAGTTAGGGGCAAAATGGTAATTTTTCCAAAAATGTGCGTTGGAATAAATTGAATGTGATTTGTATTGAATTAGTTAAATTTGATTATATAGATCAAGAAAAGAAAAAGTATTAGATTAATTGATCATTTTTTTCGTACGTGTTTGAGGCTAGTTCATATATTTAATTAGCATTAAATTATATTTGATTTAAATGCTTTCATGTTATATTTTTGGTATTACGACTCTATGAAAATATCCAACAAAGTTTTGGCGACTTTCAGATCCCGTTTGAACCATAGGAAGGAATAGGATACAAATGACATGTCATTAGGGGTTACCGTGTTTTGGGTGCTGGTCTCGTACTTCTTACTGCTGGCTGAGTTTTCAGCATTTGTTGTAGTTTCTTGACAGCTTGTGTGAGCATCACTGTGTAACTACGTCTTGACTGACAACTTGTGTGAGTAGACCCATATATGGCTCGAAAGAGAGCATTGATATGAGATATGAGACAGTAGTGGCTTCGACCACGTGTTGGCACATAGTGTGCGAGATTGCCATGTATTTGATATTATTCTAAGTTGTTCAACGGGAACAGTTTTGTTACATGGTTATATGAGTTTGATACAAACTGGCACAGGTATTTACGTGAATTACATGGAAATGGTCTATATATGATATATGAATACAAGGTATAGATGTTTCATGTATATGGAATTTAAATAGTTGTTGAACTCATATATGATTCTAGGTTTTTATATGAATACATGGCTAACTTGGTTGACGAATATGTGTTAGACTTTTGGGCCAAATTGAGTTGTGATATGCTTTGATTTACTTACCTAAATTGTGGTTAAATGATAAGTTAAATTTTTGGTTAAACGAACTTACTAAGCTTAAATGCTTACTCTGTGTTATTTTCCGTGTTTTATAATCGTTCGGTAGCTCGTTCGGGTTGGAAGCCGGTGGAGTTATATCACACTATCTATCAGCTATTTTGGTACTTTTGGTTATATAATTTTGGTTATAATGGCATGTATAGGTTATTTTGGCTAATGATAACCTACGTGTTTTGTTATGTCTTTAGCCATTTGATTTGGCTTGTATTTTGGGTATATTTTTGTTATGTATATAGGTAAATGGCCTTATCATATTTGGTGTATAGTTATCATGTAAATGTTCTAATCTGTGAATTGATATTTTGGGTACCAAATAGTTGAGCTTGGTAAGTGACATACATGTTAAGTTTTGGCACAATTATGCATATATGTGTTTGGTCATTTAGGTAAGTTTGGATACATAGTTGACATGTTTTTAAATGGTCACTTGAGGTGCCCATGGCCATCATGGTTGTATGTGATGATATTACATGTTTTAAGCTTGATTTTGGTTGGTTTTGAATGCCTATTTATGACTTGGTCATATGTAAATTGTTGTGTTTAGGTTGATATCAATTTGGGTGAGAAATAGAGCTTGAAAAATGGCCTATTTTTGTCCACACGGGCAGAGACATGGGCGTGTGTCTCTACCATGTGTGACACATGGCCAGGTGTGACACATGGCCAGGTGACACGACCATGTGTCCCCTATAACTTTTAAAGTACACAAGTTAGTAGGCTCACACGGCCTAGCACATGGGATTGTGGCTTGGACATGTGTCACAAGTCAATATGCTCACCATTTTTCACACAGCCTAGCACACGGGCGTGTGGCTTGGCCATATGACCCAAGTTAGTGAGCTCACTAGTTTGGACTCGGGCTGGGGTACGGCCGTGTGTCCCCTACACCTTTGAAAAATTTCAATGTTTTTCTAGAAATTCTTTGAGTACCCGATTTAGTCTCGACTTATTTTTAATGTGTATTTTGGGCCTCGAGGCTAGTATTAGGGACGATATGAATGAATTTGATTGGTTTCTAATATGAATGTGATACAAAAATGAAATGTCTATTTGTTTGATCTGTAAGTCCGGTAATGCTTCGTAGCCCTGTTCTGGCATTGGATATAGGTTAGGGGTGTTACACTTCAGGAAGCAGTCTTTCACTGATCTAGCCTTCAACTGTGACATTGTAATGTTTTGCAGAGACATAGTTGACTGCCTTGATCCTCTTCCTCGCGTTCTGCTCTGCTTTTTAGCTACTACTGCTACCCTCTCTTTTTGCCTCCAAATCCTTCCTTTGAGAAAGGATTGTTTTCACTCTCTTTATTTTCCAAATCTTCCTCACTTTTTATAAGGTAGATCTCCCTCTTAGGACACAAATTTTCCTCTTTCTTTTTTAGGTAGATCTTTTTGGTACAAGTACAACTGGCTAAGAGTGGCACGAATTGAGTGCTGACTCGGTGTCATCTTGGAATTGCCATGGCATTAATGTTTTCAATCCGTCCAACCTTGTGCCATGACAAAACTTCACTCATTTATTTCTTTTCCTCATTCTACACTTGCCATTCAAACACAAACAAATCCTTTCCACCCACAAGTAAAAGTAATATAATAACATTTAAAAACAATCCAAGCTTCATGATGCAATGTTCTAAAAATACTAATATAATATCCTAAATTGCAAATACATCTACTTAAGTACAAATAATTAAACAAGTCTAGAGGTCTGAAATATAACTCTTTTCAAGAGTTATCACACCCATAAACCTGAGTTATTGCTTGTCCTCAAGCAAAATATGAATGAATGCATGAACTGCCACAACCACATAATTACCTTAGTAATTTCAAACCATGTAAAGCATATTTTGTACTTCAATTCTCAACAATATACTATTTCTAAAAATGTGCTCAAGTTTCATAAGCTCGTTTAGTAAAATTAGCGCAGAAAATATTGCCTTAAAAATAAAAATTCTAATTACTCATGCAATTTTTACTATAGCAAGTACCTCCTAATGTACTTAGTTTATCTTTCATCTATATTTAGTTTCCTTTTTAAATCTGGCCTTGCATAAACTCAATTACATATATTTTTACTAGGGGATTCATCCTGTCACATGGTTTCTTCACTTGACAATCTCAGTGGACTATACACTAAATTGCCAAGTGTTCTATCATGTCACAATTTCAATGGAATGCACACATGAAGCTAAGGCTTTTGACTTAGAAAATGGATGGAGCAAACAACTACCTATTTAGGTACTTAGCCTAGTATTACAGTGAAGTGCCCTTAAACTACTTTCTTATCCCTTTTTTTAACACACTCTTACTTAAACTTGCTTTTCTAATCAACAGCATAATGAAGCAAACAAAGTATTGCTGACCTATTCGGCATTTTCAAGCATTGGAGTGTTTCATGGCATTTCTTTATAAAAAATTTCTTTAGTTTTGTCATGTATTAATTATTAAGCATTGCCATATCACTGAACTTAGCTTCAAGAATCTTTAAGTCTATTAAAAGAAACTTACTATAAACTAATTGTAATTGGAATTAGTACATTCTACTTTTAGGGGTCAATTTTCAAGCAACCATCCTAAGCTAAACTCACCTAATTCACTGTCACAAATTTCTAGGTTTACTGAAGAATTAAGCTCTTCATCGAACATCATAAGCAAAAATATGCTCATCACAATCTAACAATCTTTGGCATTTATGTATGTTATGACAAAATGAACAAAAAAATGAATGTAAAAATGAACAAAAATACTAAAATGAACATACTTAACTAAGTACCTAATGCATCATATATGCACAAGACACCCTCAAACCAAAGGGATGCATTGTCCTCAATACATGAACAGAAAAGAATCAATAATGGAAAAACATATATATATAAAATGATTTGACAAAAATAATGAATGTATGATGGAATGAAAAGAGAAAAAAATGGCAAAAAAAAAAATTGAATCCTTGGAGTGAATGTTTTTTACTTTAATTGGAGTGAGTGGATTTCACGCAACATGTTTGTAACAGGACTTCCATTTCAATGAATGGTTTGGCACATCGTCCTCTGCATCATTAGATTTGGTGAGGTTATCGTTAATCCTATTGATCTCACAATCTTGCTCAGTCATTTGTTCAGTTGATGGAGGTGGGACAACTGTAGTGCCATCTGCAGGTGCAGTAGAAGGTGGGTTAGCTGCTTCTTCTTCGTCATTATCAGAGGCAATACCAACTGATTCAGTCTTGTCATCCTCCACAGGTTCCTATGCTTCTTGTCCTTGGAAACACAAAAATATACACACTATTTCATGCCATTTTAAACTCAAATTCATGCAGTTTTGGTAAAAGTCTTGTCGAAAAATATATAATTATTATAAAGTAATTAAATTGTATTTAAATTATTAACATGTTTAATTTTACTTAATTTTATAATAAATTTTGATCCTTTTCGACAAATTAGCATAAAGGGCTAAAAATGGCTCGACAAACACTACTAAAAGCATAAAACCAAGAAGCAATTTTGAAGAATCAAGGCGAATTTATTTTTCAGCCTAAGATGGTCCAAATTATGTGTACTAGTTCATAATATTAATCATTTTAATTTTAATCCAAATTATGGAGGGAGTCTTTGGCTGCTAATTTTGGATATTTTTAGCATCCTTATCAACCTATAAATACCCTCCTTGGCTTCTCACTTCAAATACATCTCAAACCCATTCTTTTCATCACTTCTCTCTCACTTTTCTCTCTTCATTCCCTTCCATTGTTCTTCATTTTCTTCCCCTATTCCTTTGTTGATTCCACCTCTTGAAAAAGAGTCATTCAACCACCATTTGAAGCAGCATTCAAGTCTTAGTGGAAGCCTCGGTTCAATATGAACAAGCGGAGAAGGAGGAGCAGAGCAAACTAGTCAAGCCTCGAAGAAACACAGGACACATAATCTTTTATGAGCTTATGAAATTGAATTAATTGTTTGAATTGGCATAGAGATATGTACAAAA